>NW_024713348.1:0-5453 GCF_018991925.1 Homarus americanus | reverse complement strand
CTCCCAGTTAGCAACACCCACCTCCCCCACCTCCCAGCTAGCAGGGAGGCAGATGCGGTGGGTGAAATTAATGATGACGTGGTCTTAGGCTTAGCGTTTTTCTCATATATAAAAATGTCACAGACTGTATAACTTGCAATGCTAGAACAGATGGTGATTGAATATATATATATATATATATATATATATATATATATATATATATATATATATATATATATATATATATATATATATATATATATATATATATATATATATATATATATATAATATATATATATATATATAATATATATATATATATAATATATATATATATAATATATATTTATATATATTATATATATACAGTTGTACCCCACTTAATGCGGTCAATTGAACCCAGAGGGTCCCGCGTTAAGTGAAAACGCGTTAAGTGAATAACAGAACATATGGGATTAATTCCAATAGAACCCAGCCCGACCCCCAAACTCCACTTTTTGACGACAAATAACTATGTTGTAGTAAAAATAACATCTTAATTTTATGATGGTACATGCACACAATTAATACTTAAGAGAAATAGAGAAATACAGTCGCCAAGTTAATGTCCATTCAAATAATGGACTCAACTCCCTCCCCCTCTTCTCACACTACACTCACTGGCTCTTCCCTCTGAGAAATTTTTGGGGGAAAACCAGGTATAGTAATAAATAATTCCTCAAACTAAAGTTAGGATAATATAATTGACATTGCTGGATTACTTGTAAGACCAGGAATATTTTGAATATAAATGTCATATATTTTTCACAAAAGATAACATATTTACTCAGAATAAACTTTACATCTAAAATTTGTATGTCTAATGCAAAATCTATGATGTTTATATTCAAAATGATCAGCAAATTGTAAGAATTCCAGCAATGTAAATTATATTCTGGCCGGATAATTTGTATGAATTTTATGAGCTAAAACAAATATCTTCAGTTAATAAAAAAAAAAAAATATTCTTCGACACTATCTGTCAATCAAAGTACCCCACCTTGCCTTCCCCCCCTCTTCCAACCGTGGTCAGTCCTAACCCTCCCCCCACCCCCCACCAATCCTCCATTCAAGAGTTTTTAACATTTAGTATTAAATAATACCTCAGATTAAAGTTAGGATAATATAATTGACATTGCTGGATTCCTTGTAAGACCAGGAATATTTTGAATATAAATGTCATATATTTTGGACAAAAGATAACATAATTACCTAGAGAACAATTTTTATCTAAAAATTGTATGTTTAATGCAAAATATATGTTGTTTATATTCAAAATGATCACCAAATTATAAGAATTCCAGAAATGTAAATTATATTCTGACCGGGTAATTTGTATGAATTTTATGAGCTAAAACAAATATCTTCAGTAAATAAAAAAAAAAAAAATTCTTCACGGGGTAACAGATGGTCGGTCGGTCGGTCGGTCCCTCCCTCCCCCCCACCCCCCACCCCCCACCAACCGTCCCAAGGAGATGTGTGGGATAACCACTAAATTTTAATAAATAATACCTCAAACTAAAGTTAGGATAATATAATTGACATTGCTGGATTCCTTGTAAGACCAGGAATATTTTGAATATAAATGTCATATATTTTGGACAAAAGATAACATAATTACCTAGAGAACAATTTTTATCTAAAAATTGTATGTTTAATGCAAAATATATGTTGTTTATATTCAAAATGATCAACAAATTATAAGAATTCCAGCAATGTAAATTATATTCTGGCTGGGTAATTTGTATGAATTTTATGAGCTAAAACAGGCAGTCAGGCAGGGTGGCGGGTGGGGGGTGGTGCGAATCTAAAAATAGCTCTCGAGCCGGACACTCACCGTGTATATGATGAAAATGCTTAATGAAATTAGCTATGGCAAGCAATGTATATATGCTAAAAACGCTATGTAAAGCGTAAAACTGTATATATATATATATATACAGCACCCTCGCTTAATCTAACACCTCGGTTACTAATTTCGATTAATGAACTGCCTTCCATAAGGATCTTCAATTCGTTAACAGTACCGTTAACGGTTTCACGAACCGACCTCAACATGTTTTCGCTTGCAATTGACCGGGCAACCAGCTTTAGTATCAGTCCGCCAATACATTAATCGTTCTAGGCTTAAATTCCTTTACTTTAGTAAATATCAAGAAGTTTATACTACATATTCATAATTTTAAAGTTTAATATTCAATTTTTTTAGTCATTTTAACAATTATTGAACATAATTGAAGGTAAAGTGACTAGTTTAATGCGAGGCATCCAGCTCTTAACACAGCAAACAGGAATTAGTCTCTCTGTTTTCACTGGAGGTAACATCTGCTTGAGACTCTTCAACTAAACGCTTTTTTCTGTGTTTCAAGCAAATTATTGGTCATTTGAAATATATTTCATATTGACAATATATAATGCAGTGCAGTGTTGATTTAAAGAAAATAATCTTGAATTACACCAAGAGAGCTAAATTTTATGGGTGAATGGCCACAAGGATTCTTCCACCCCAATGCCTTCTTCTTCCTTCTCTCCACCCCCATTCTAAATCCCATCATCATCATCATCATCCAGAGCCTTCTACATACACACCTCAAAGTAAGTGAACTTTTCTACCATTTTGTTGAATTTAGGAAATTTTCGGTGAGCTGGAACCACTACTCAAAAACCCATTGAAACAATGGTTTCGGTTAACGATCTTCGTTAACAAACGACTCTGGAACGGATTGAGTTCAACGGAGGCACTGTATGCTGATAACCACAAGGAAAAAAGAAACACGGTTCCCAAGCCGCTTTTGTGTAATTCACATCTTCAGGGTGAGTACAGACTAAATAGAAGTGCAGAACAAGTTGAGATACAGTAAAAGTCCAAAAATCCGGATGCCAGAAATCTGGACCACCCGAGAACCCGACTTTTCAAAACTATTTTTTTTTTTTTTTTTACGGCTTTTGTGTGTAAAAAGCATGTGTGACTTACAGCTGCTCAGCGACAACAATGCCACCACGTGGTCGCCAATTTTAAAACGAAAGCAATCAAATTAGACAACATACCGTAATATACTGCCTATAAACCCCCTCGCTTATCCGCCGAATTCTGATTTTTGACCAAGCAATTGTTAATTTATGATATTCTCGCTTATAGTCTTAACCCACGCTTTTGAGGTAATGGAACAACAAAAACCTTCAGTAAAAACACACTCTACGCCCTATAAACTGAGGCTTGCCGGCTTGAAACACGAAATAAGGCATATTGTTTACCATTTATTATTACGACACTTTACACTGAAACGCAGGTAGTTTCCAACAAAAAATATTGTATATTTCCTTCAAGCATTTATTCAAGTCAATTAGAGGGAATATTATTGAAATACAACAGTTTTTAACTAAACCATTCAAAACCGACACGTAACTCTTTTGGACAAAGAAAGCGAAGTCATTGTTTTCACAATGATTTATCCCACTTTCCACTGTAATGCATAACGTGCATTTCAGGAAAAATATTACATTTCGTGAAATGTATTATATCGCACAGTATGAATAGAATATCATTGTAATATAACAGAATTTTAAACCAAACTATAAAAACGAAGTAACATCTCAAGAACATTGAAGCTTTAGGTAAAGTCTTTTGTTACCTATGTATTTTATCCTATTTTCATTGAAATACGCCACGCTTCCGCAGTTACTATTTATTTCCGGAGAATATATTCATTCAGGCGAAGCTTAGGTAAAATATATCTGTGATGTAATAGTTTTTAACTGAAATGATTCGAAAACACGCACCTCTAGCCCTGTTCAAAGAGAGGACTGGGAGAAGCTGTTTGGTGCTGCAGACTAAGACAAGGAAAATGATTTTGATGGATTTAATGAAAATATTCAGAAATATGGTATCGAAGTATTTATTCAAGTCACTAGATAGAATATTATTGTAATACAACAGTTTTTGAACTGAAAACCATTCGAAAAGCTTATTACGGTAACATCTTTTGAACGAAAAAGCGAAAAGTCATTGTTTTCACATTTTATCCCACTTCTCACTGTAATACGCGACGCTCAGCAAAATATTACATTTCTGTGAATGCATTATATCAAGCACAGTATGAATAGAATACCATTGTAATATAACAATATTTTGAGTCCTACTTCTTCCATTTGCAGAGTACTGCACAAGCCCATAATAATGGCTCCTTAAAGTAGAAAACTTCTGCTGTAGAAAAGAAGAACACGCTGAAATTGAGGACAAACTTGAAATAATTAAGAACTAGAACGTGGAGAGCAATACTGTTCTAATGGAAACATACGATATTGGAAAGTCTACAATTTTATATATAAAGGCAAAGAAAAATTCAGAATTCACAGCTTTTTCTATTAAACTGCTCGCTTGATAAATGAAGCATGCTATATTTGCTAATGAATAAACTTCAAATGTATCGTTCATCTATTCTTTATTCTTCCCAAATTTTAATTTTAAAAGCACTGCCTGAGAACCGAAAACCAAAAACCGACCCACCAAACCCCAAACACCGGATTTTTACCCCACTGTATATACAGAGGAGAACAAGTCCACAGAGGCCAAACAGGTAATGACCCTACTGTCAGATAACTTCCAATAAGAACTGAACAAACATTAAAAAATCAAACCAAAGTTAGGGTCTCTAATCACCAGTAAAAAATTCTTACCTCTAAATATTGTGGTTTAGTGTCAAGACGGTGATGGAAACATCGTAGTTATCTACAATGATACTGAAACTTACGCCATAAAGTCGGATTCAAATTAAGATTACCGTATATTAAAAATAATAAAAATGTGTTATAAACCTGTCTAACATACCGTAAAAGAACAATATACCCCTGTAATATAGCTATCATCACACACCCTCCCCATGCCCCCCATTTGCCAGTGAGGAGACAAGAAAGGAAAGTGACCGTAAAGATTGGCTATTTTTAATGTCGAGGTGGTCAGTAATGCATATCGGCATATTTACTGTTATTAATACTTATCTCCTATAGATAATTAATTTAAAATTTATTTTTTACAAAGAATATTCAGTAAAATGACTGCATTAATTTTGAACAAGAAAGTAAATACAGACGCTTAAGTGACGCTATTTAGTAAGCTTACATTACACCAGCCAGTAACATTTGATGCTATTGCTTGAAGTGAATTGGCCTTACGGAAGTAACTAACCATAAATAAATACAAAATTAAAAAAGATCAAAAGGTAGAAAATAACATACTGTCTGTATGTTGTGTCAGCTGAAGAGGAACATTTAAACTGCAATTGTGTGTAAATGAGGCAGAAAGTCAGATCAGCAACCTGGGACTTGGTCACAATTTCGCATTAGCGATAGCAGCAGGGTCTACCATTAGGACAAACACATTATGCTTCCAATATCTTCCCAGGTGAGCAATACGTAACTGAAACGTTGAG
>NW_024713347.1:0-18284 GCF_018991925.1 Homarus americanus | reverse complement strand
TCCTGGAGAAGACACGGCTGAAGGATCCTGGGGAAGACTCGGCTGAAAGATCCTGGGGAAGACACGGAAGAAGGATCCTGGGGAAGACACGGCAAAGGATCCTGGGGAAGACACGGAAGAAGGATCCTGGGGAAGACACGGCTGAAGGATCCTGGAAAAGACACGGAAGAAGGATCCTGGGGAAGACACGGACGAAGGATCCCGGGGAAGACACGGAAGAAGGATCCTGGGGAAGACATGGAAGAAAGATACTGGAAAAGACACGGAAGAAGGATCCTGGGGAACACACGGAAGAAGGATCCTGGGGAACACACAGAAGAAGGATCCTTGGGGAACACACGGAAGAAGGATGCCATTAAGGAAGTGTCCAAATAAACCTGAAAAACAGTCTAGTACACACCATAACTAAGTCTAATTAAGTCAGAGAGACATTCCTGAAGTAGCCATAACGTGATCAAAACTCCGGCTGAGTTATTCTATATATCACAATTACTTCCAGCAACAGTGGCTTCCTTGTCTGGCTGCCCGGGGGTGTTACGTTATTTACCAAGCTCGTTTACCTAAGATGGTGAAACCTAGAGGAAATTATACCATTTATCGCGGACGAAGATAAAAGGAATATGCTATGATATATTAGTGCGTGTATCAAATATTTCTGCCTTTATTCACAAAATGAACCAATATGATATATAAAAGAATTACTGTTCTGATTTATGTTGTAATGTAATTAGTTAAATCTGTGAGTTATCTAATTATTAATTTTTTTAACTTTATTTTGTAAGAAATTATTATTATTATTATTATTATTATTATTATTATTATTATTATTATTATTATTATTATTATCATTATCATTATCATTAACATTATCATTATCATTATCATTATCATTATTATCATTATCATTATCATTATCATTATCATTATTATTATTATCATTATTATATTTTCGCCACCAGGCCCTGATGTGGGTCAGTAACCTGTGCTTCGGTGGGCTAACCTCTGTCAAAAAAAAAGGCTAACGTTATACGTACTGCAACATGTGTTGTTGCAGTGCATAGAGAGTGATGTATAGATTAGGTCTTGTGTACTTTGTGATGTGCAAGTGTTTATGATGATAATATTCATGCAAATGTTAGGTATGGAAAAGATTTAACATGTGTATGTGTGCGTGTGTGTGTTTTTGGGGGTGTATAATCACAGTTCCAGCGTATAGATGTTTCCATCCTATCAGATAACATAAAACCACAATGGAGTAAGAATTGCCTTTGTAGCTGTGTTGTTTATTCATACGGCTCATTAGCCTGAATGTTTCCGTGTTAATTCTACATTCAGGTGTTCAACATGTAAATAATTGTCATAGAGCCGTGCTGTATGCCAATTACATTTTAATTCACCTGGCGGAAATACTGTTTCCTTTCTAAACAATGTTTTCCTGTAATACTTGTTAGTTTACAGTTCAGTATTTCTAGCTGATATATTTCATTCTCAATTAATGATTTCAATTATGAAAGACAAGGCTGGATACAGGTAAATAAAATACAAACCTACTAAATATGTTTCACGACAAACCGTAACTTGAGATAGAGAAAATGTTGGTGTGGGTCCCGTAAAACAGATAAAACAGATACATTACGCAACTGAATGTTTTACCAAGACTCACAGAAGCCTCGTGCAGGTTCACCGACTCTTGGGAAGAAGTTATCACCACCGTTTTGTCTATAATGATTATCTAAATTTGGTTGGCGTGAAAGTGGCATAAATATTTAAATGTTCTTACTCATATAAACAGGTATTGGTGTATGATGGTAGGGAGAAGTGCCTCACCTCCTTCACTAGGCGTTCTGTTGTGGCTCTCGTTTTATGACAACATTCTCATACAAAAAATGAATATTAATATAAATACAGAAACAATTCAGTGTCACCAGGTAGGTCACCTGCCAGTGGTATTTGTTGTGTACAGTGTATCCCAGACAGGAGGTCCAGCACGAGGTACTATTAAGAAACACCAGACCAACCTTACCGTAAATATGTTGCCAGGACATTGTGTATGGACAAGTGATCTGTCCTGGTAATAAATCTGATGTAATTCACATTACTATGTTATAATATTTTAAAGTAGGAATAATTTACATTATTATTACAGTTCATTGATGAACACAACAACTTATATTATACATTTATTACACCAATATGTGTTGGTGACTGGATGTTATTGTTTGTGTCCCTGTACAGTATATGTTTGTGGTCAATTATGTCTTATGTGTTTAAGTGTGAACCTCAGTTTGTTGTTGAACAATTTATAAATTTGTGAACATAATTCTGAAGGTTCTTGACATGTGTGTACGTGTGTGTCGTCTTCACAAGACAATTACTATACAATATTTCTTGATAAAGTTGATACAATTCTGAGAGAGTAATTTACTTCATCATTTACCGACTTATTAAATTACTGTATGGTTATAATGGAATCATTTTATTGATAAAGTAAATATATTCTTCATTGCTCTGCTTATTGTATTAGTATAAGAATAAATAAGGGACAAAGATATACAAGAGGAGTGAATTATTCATTATAAAATAGCTTTTACACATTAACCAATACTGTATATTAAGAGAAGTGAAGTGGCTTATAAGCCGTCTACCTATCTATCTATCTACGCGTACAGTGCAGTATGATACGGAATCCATTATTTATAAACAAAAATGTATTTGTCTGTGTTGAGACCATAAGTCAAAAATTCAGGACAAAACACAATAATCACAAACTACAGCGATGAGAGGCAACTAATAAATTACCCTTTGGTGTCTGATCCAACACAGTAACGTCGCCGCCCAAGTGACAGGTGTTGCAGCAAACGAAAATCCTCACACTCCTCTCAACACTGTCAATAGATACTCTTGTCGGTGGTTATTGGAAAAGACTTAATATGAGCTCCATGTGTCGCCTCACCAGAAGCTGAGTACAGTATGTGTCAACAGTTGTTCCAGAAGCTGAGTATATGTCAACAGTTGTTCCAGAAGCTGAGTATGTGTCAACAGTTGTACCAGAAGCTGAGTATATGTCAACAGTTGTTCCAGAAGCTGAGTATGTGTCAACAGTTGTTCCAGAAGCTGAATATATGTCAACAGTTGTACCAGAAGCTGAGTATATGTCAACAGTTGTTCCAGAAGCTGAGTATGTGTCAACAGTTGTTCCAGAAGCTGAGTATATGTCAACAGTTGTTCCAGAAGCTGAGTATGTGTCAACAGTTGTTCCAGAAGCTGAATATATGTCAACAGTTGTACCAGAAGCTGAGTATGCGTCAACAGTTGTACCAGAAGCTGAGTATACGTCAACAGTTGTACCAGAAGCTGAGTATGTGTCAACAGTTGTACCAGAAGTTGAGTATGTGTCAACAACAGTTGTACCAGAAGCTGAGTATGTGTCAACAGTTGTTCCAGAAGCTGAGTATGTGTCAACAGTTGTTCCAGAAGCTGTGTCAACAGTTGTCAACAGTTGTACCAGAAGCTGAGTATACGTCAACAGTTGTACCAGAAGCTGAGTATGTGTCAACAGTTGTACCAAAAGTTGAGTATGTGTCAACAGTTGTACCAGAAGCTGAGTATGTGTCAACAGTTGTTCCAGAAGCTGAGTATGTGTCAACAGTTGTTCCAGAAGCTGAATATATGTCAACAGTTGTACCAGAAGCTGAGTATGCGTCAACAGTTGTACCAGAAGCTGAGTATACGTCAACAGTTGTACCAGAAGCTGAGTATGTGTCAACAGTTGTACCAAAAGTTGAGTATGTGTCGACAGTTGCACCAAAAGCTGGAGTATGTGTCAACAGTTGTACCAGAAGCTGAGTATGCGTCAACAGTTGTACCAGAAGCTGAGTATGTGTCAACAGTTGCACCAAAAGTTGAGTATGTGTCGACAGTTGCACCAAAAGCTGGAGTATGCGGTTGTACCAGAAGCTGAGTAAGTGTCAACAGATATACTAGACTACCAATTTCATCAAAGTCTGGGCCAAAATCTCAGTTGCACCAATAGACATTCAAGAAGCTGTATAAAAGTCCACTTTGTTCCATCAGATGTATACGAAGTCCAGTTTGTTCCATTAAATAACACCTCCATTACTTACAGCCATTTTGTACCCCTCACTGGCCGTATAATCCACATTAAATGAACACTTCACTGTATTTTTTTTTTCGATTTGTTTAGTAAATGTTGGAGAGGATGATTAACTATAACGAACAGTGTGTGTGTGTGTTTATTTACATCTGCCATGAAATAAATATATATCACCGATCAGAATAAATGTCAACAATACATTACTGTTTTAGTGAGTGATGTCTCTCTCTCTCTCTCTCTCTCTCTCTTGATGAAATAACGCCTACATATATATCTAATAGTATACAGTGTGTGTGGGGGGTGAGAGGCGTTTTATGCATTGTTGTACGTTGATGAATGTTGTAAATAAAGCAGATAAAAGTTAATATTTATAAGTGTAGTGGACCAGTACACTCGTCTTGAAAGATCGTAGTTGTCTTTAGTTTCGATCTCCTGGTATGGTGAAATTATAGGTTTGGATCGTTTTATTTTTGTTATGGAATTTCTCTCTGTCTATCCTTCAGTAGTTAGAGACCAGAAGACACATTAGTTCTATTTGTCTAGGCTACTCCTTGACACCGGATCATACCCATCTCTGACTAAGGGTGTGGTCGTGTTGGCGTTAGCTGCTCTAAATCTCCAAGGAACTTACGTCTATGTGACCTTCAGGCTGGCCTTCCTCTTACACTATAATGTGGCAGCTCTTGTGCAAATATTGGCAGGAATATTATTATTTATATCCTTGAAAAAAAACCACCTTATATTTACCACAAGTATAACCACAAGTAAGAGAGAGAGTGTGCTGGCGTGCGTGTGTGCTTGCTTGCTTAGTCAGTCATATACCTTATAAATATAATACAGTGTATATCAGTAAGCAGGAGGCGCTGTAGCCATAGTAAGGTGGTGAGCAGCTGGGCCTTGTTGGTCCCCTGATCTACCTTGTAAGAGGCATCCTTCTTTTAAAACTTTAGTTCCTGTTTACACATATCCCGTGTAACTCCCGGCGTAATGTGATCGTTTGTCGGGTTTAGCTAAAAGGATATTTATTTCGAATGAGTATTTTTTGCTTGCACCGTGTATAAATTTCCATGTGATTACTTGCTAAACTGACAAACCATGATGACCTTGTTCTTTACTGTACCGGTACGTAATAATGACACTAATATATTAAATATGAAAGAGAAGGAAGGTGAGGAGGAGGGATAGAAGCTAGGAATAATGTAGGAAGGGAGAACAGATAATAAAGGAAAATGGAAGAAAACGGAAGGAAACGGGTGAGGATGAATCGATAAATCGGAAAACGAGGGAATGAAAAAGGAGACGGGGGATGAAGAGGAAATACTGAAGAAAGAAAATGGAAAGGAATAAGTCGAGTGGACAAACAAAAACAAGTGGGAACTACACACAAAACTGGGAAAGAAATCGCAAAAACTTAAGGGAAAAAATGAAGAAAAGGGTGTATCTCGGTGCTGTCATATTTATGGTAATCTTATACAAATTCACATAGTATTAATAGTTAAAAATGTATATTCTGTTAAGTACAATACAACATTACTGATAACTGTCTCGTGGGTTTTCACATTATCAAGATTATATCTTGTGTTATTAAGATTTATCCTTAATAAATAGTTCAATCAAAGTTGTCACCGAAAGTTTCATATGAATGTAAGGAAATTTATTTTACCCCAAAAATTACACACATTTTTTGTTATGCTGTGCCAGTCAAGAATACATTTACTTCCGTTTTTGGAGAATATTATGGTAAGTCTCGTCTGGTCTATTTTTAGCATATAACATTATTTAAATATTACGCTGCACGGTCAAGGTCTTACAAAAAGAGGGAGGGTAAACTAAGCTGTGTACAGACAACATTATTAAGTTTTTGCTTTCTGACACATAATGCTCTATAATTCTGGACTGAAATCCGTGAGAATTCTAATATTAGGTAAAATATGAAGAAAACATGAAGAAATTTTATGACACCGGAATTATTATCATGTACTAAATTAATGTTTTCTGTAATCTCTTCGTGTCTATCCCATTATTGCCTGTATTACTCACACTTTATGTTACCTTTGCCCTTTATTTAGTTTTCATTGTTCTTTGACCATTTAAAACAATAATAACCCTCACTCTCAGTGTGTGTGTGAGGCAGACCTCCAGCTGTACTGTAATGTGTGGCGTCAAACTCAGGAACAAAGTAAACTACCTTGTTGTTACCCCAAAGTTATAACTTGTGACACCGGCGTATGACACACTGGTGTATGAGACAGACAAATGGATGTAAAAGGGATATACTTGTTTGTGTCATGTCTGAATTTTAGTCTTTTTACACGGTTCTGTGTTTACTATGATGACACTGAATATAAACTTAGCATATGGTAGTGTACAGTACAGGCACTCGTATGTATACATCTCTGTTATATTAAGTAATTCATAGGTCAATATTTTCCTATAGTCATCTCTGCTGAGTGTAGCCTGGTTTAATTAATCTCTCAAATATATCTCGTTATTCATTTCCAATATAACTCAGGTGTTGCCGTAGATATAAGAAATAAATTACCTACTATATGATCCAATTTCTCCTATGTTAATTTTACGGTGATTGGTGATTTTACTTTAACATATTATATTATGTCCGATTTATATATCTCACTTTTATCAGATACAAATTATATAGGCAGTAAGTACCCTAAGAGACGGGCGCAATATATGCATCCAGAGCCATATAAAAAAACAACAACATTCTAATATAAACATCTCCAGGTGTTAATGTTCTTTAAACATCTAAATAAGTGACATTTCGTGTGTTTACTTGCAATTAAATAACTCAATGTTTTACCTTATTAATTTATACCTGATGTTATTCGCTCTATACCGGTACTGATTCTACCATACATCAATGCTAAATTTATTTCAGTTTTATTTTATATTTTTCTGGAATAAATAATTTCTAATTTTTAATTGAGGAAGAGGTTGTCAGTATTACCTCCACGTCTTGGCCACCACACACCTCCCTCCTCCACGTCTTGGCCACCACACACCTCCTTCCTCCACGTCTTGGCCACCACTCACCTCCCTCCTCCACGTCTTGGCCACCACACACCTCCCTCCTCCACGTCTTGGCCACCACTCACCTCCCTCCTCCACGCCTTGGCCACCACTCACCTCCCTCCACGTCTTACACCCCACACCTCCCTCCTCCACGTCTTGGCCACTACACACCTCCCCTCCTCCACTTCTTGGCCACCACACACCTCCCTCCTCCACGTCTTGGCCACCACACACCTCCTCCTCCACGTCTTCGCCACCACACACCTCCCTCCTCCACGTCTTGGCCACCACCTCCCTCCTCTCCACGTCTTGGCCCACCACACACCTCCCTCCCTCCACTTCTTGGCCACCACACACCTCCCTCCTTCACGTCTTGGCCACCACACACCTCCCTCCTCCACGTCTTGGCCACCACTCACCTCCACTCACACCTCCTCCACTTCTTGGCCACCACACACCTCCCTCCTTCACGTCTTGGCCACCACACACCTCCTCCTTCACGTCTTGGCCACCACACACCTCCCTCCCTCCACGTCTTGGCCACCACACACCTCCTCCTCCACCCCACACACCTCCCTCCTCCACGTCTTGGCCACCACTCACCTCCCTCCTCCACGTCTTGGCCACCACACACCTCCCTCCTCCACTTCTTGGCCACCACACACCTCCCTCCTTCACGTCTTGGCCACCACACACCTCCCTCCTCCACTTCTTGGCCACCACACACCTCCCTCCTTCACGTCTTGGCCACCACACACCTCCCTCCTTCACGTCTTGGCCACCACACACCTCCCTCCTTCACGTCTTGGCCACCACTCACCCCCCACTCACTTATGAACTTTGTCGTTATCTAAAGCTCACTCCAGGAGTCTTAGCTGTAAGTCTCACAACGTATAATCTTTCATACCGAGAATAAGCCTTCAGCGTTACATGAGGAAGGTAGCTGTAGGCTTTCTTATTGACTGTTAAACATTTATTTCCTGGTAAAACCCTTTTTTTTATCTGTTTGACACATATGTTAATTTTGTTAAAACCAAGGGTTATGAATGAAATATACAAGTAATCCTTCTTGGAAATTGATTTGAATAACATTATCAAGTACATAAATCATATTTCATTACGTGTACTCGCTCAAAATGCTGGATATAATGTTCGAAATAAACAAATAAGATTATATAAAATGTTTTCTACATTTTCGCTAATTACCTGAATAGATAAATTATTAAAGTAAATATATCTGTCCAGGTATGTAAGAGGGACATCTGTGCGGCACAGTGCACACACAGCAGGTGTAAGAGTGTTATGTTCATACACATTAACTCAGGCGGGAAGCAGTTTACTAACAACTGCATTACCTAAATTGAGTGAGAAGCGGGGATTTGTCTTTGCGTCTTAACTAAAATGATCTTTATTCCAGGACTTTTGGCTACGAAAACTAAGACCTTCCTTAATAAATATATCGATCCTACAGGGGAAGTATTGTTATTTATAGTTTGTTATGTGGAACGTTATGAAGCCCCTCTTAGTGGTGGCGACAACACAGGCCTCAGTTATCACCTTATCACCGCATTACAGTAATTGACTCCCGCATTTAAGAGATTACGTAGTTTAGTTATATCCAATATGTTTGTCAAATTAAGTGCTGGTGGTTAACGTTTGGCAAGAAGCCAAGGCATTAACTGATGGGCTGTGTACTTAGTCTTGTCTAGCGTTCTCTCACCTCCAAATTTATGGGTTTGTGTCCAGACAAGCTGGCGGGACACTAATGGTTTCCTCAGCTTAAAGTATTACCTATAAAACTGTCGGAGGTGTGGGAAGGTAAGTGATGGGTCCTGACAAGGTGTGAAGTATATGTCGACTGACCGACCATTCGACACTGAGAAACAGACATAATGTCAGTTACGTAATGACCCCAGATAAGATGTGCAATGTTATTCATAAAGACAATTATTTACAGTTACAATGTTCAGTACTGTGTTATGATGAAATAGTAA
Source organism: Homarus americanus (assembly GCF_018991925.1). Classification (NCBI taxonomy): domain Eukaryota; kingdom Metazoa; phylum Arthropoda; class Malacostraca; order Decapoda; family Nephropidae; genus Homarus; species Homarus americanus. Next base: position 9,143 of record NW_024713347.1, on the reverse strand, counting down.
TGGAAACGGAAATGCTCTTAAACAACATAAACTGTCTTTATTCGCTTTATGTACCACAAATACAGTAAGTCGTTTGTCGCTGACTATCAAAATGGATCATGAAAACAACACCAGACTCCCTCGTCTCTCAAATCATACACGGAGGGTTTTTTGTACGGGGATTAGCCCACCCGGGCACAGGTCACTGACCCACATCGGGACCTGGGGACGTAATAATAATAATAATAATAATAATAATAATAATAATAATAATAATAATAATAATAATAATAATAATAATAATAATAATAATAATAATAATAATAATAATAATAATAATAATAATAATAATAATAATAATAATAATAATAATAATAATAAATGCAGTAATTCATAGTAAATAAATATTTTACTAAAAAGTATAATAAAATAATAATGATAATAATAATAATAACATTGTAATAATAACAATAATAAAGAAATACAAAGAAAAAATCAATAGTGAGAAACGCTACACTACAGTATATGTATGTTGTGTTATCAAGTAAGAGAAACAATTGAGACCCTCCAATTGTGGGTAAATGAGGCAAAAAGTCAGATCAGCAACCTGGGACTTGGTCACAATATTCGTATTGCCATATGGCAGCAGGGTCTACCATTAGACAACACATTATGCTTCCAATATCTTCCCAGGCGGTAATACCTCCCTGTTTGATAGCTGCCGACTACCTACTACAGTAGATATACAGTGTAGTAACTACACTGTATATCTACTGCTCTCTTCGTATGTACTTGTCTTCTATCTGCCTCAGTCATTCAGTCATCCTATCCCATTATCTCCATATATTCAAACATCAACACAATCTCTGCTTTACTTATTCAGACATTTAACTCTCTACCAAATGATCTTTTAATATTACAGTCCTCACTCTGTCTTCTCTTGATCTTCCTCACCCGAACCTCAAGATAATTATTTCCAAGTTAGTTTGTGTCTTGTCATTCTATTATTGTAACCTCATGTTTCACACCTCAACATCAGACGCTGTATTAATCCTTCCACTATGTCCGCCCCGTTTGGTGTAATGTCATACAGATCCTGAGCTTTTACTAGACACAGCTCGAGTAACTTTAATATTTTTTCTCTGCATATGGCCCACTTTCTCCCGACAACAAACAACAGTTCAGTCTTATAGAGATGATTCAGCCCTTCTGACTGCCTCAGTCACTCAAAATAAAGTTTTCAGTGGTAGACAACAGACATCATCTCTTCCGGAGGATCTCGCTTGGATAGTTTAGTCACTCGTGGGATCTATCCACCGTTGTTTCCTTCAACGCAACTAAACTAAAGTATATTTCAACATTGATTTTGGTAAATTTATAATCCCACCATCACACGACATTGAAGTTTTATGCATATCCATCAGGCCCAATTTTATGTCTTATTCAACCGGTAAACAGTTGGCAAGCGTTTACGTGAAACAGATGCTCACCCAGATTAATTACTGCTGTCATATGTGGGCAGGATGTGGTGTCGTGGCACTTTGTCACCACTACTTGGTGCAGAGCAGAGGAGAGCAATCAAATTAATCCACAATTATAACCTTACCCTAACACTTCCGGTACTACAGTGACATCTCCTTATTCTCTCTATTCTATACAGTATATATTTCCAAAGTCGCTGTGTTGACGAACTACCGTCGATAGTGCCAGCATCTTGCTCCATCTATCGGCATTTACCCTATCTCTCAATATCCGATAGTACATATCCTTGAAGTAAACCGAATATAATCGCTATCCAACTTTTTCCAACCTGGACCTCTCGAACGGACTTCACCTCCTGAATCTCTATCATATACTAACTGTAACTTGCAGCAGAGTAGTGATGTAAACAAACAATTGAATAATCCTTCTATCAGTTTTATGTTATTTGCTCTACTTCCAGAACAAACTTGCTCAACCACGACAGTTTCAGAGCCCTTCTCCCTGTGTGTAGTACTATAATACATTATGTACAAAGAGGAAACCTCAAATACATTTCCGTTCTTTATACCTCAACTGCCCACACCACCACTACCATTTCCTCCACCCACACCCTTGTATTCAGATCACCAGCATCAACAAAGTATTACCTCTCTCGCTGAACAACACATTTCAGCTCGATTAATCAAAGAGCTTCTTTTTGTGTTTTGTTTCATATTCTTCGTTCAAACTTACCCAACAGTTATTCTGGTCTCGATTAAGTCTATCTTCAACCTATTCCATAATGATCGTAAGCAAATTGATTCATATATTACCACATGTCTCCCTATCTGACCAAAACATTGAAAGTTGTTCTATCCCTCTTCTCTTGTCTTTACCTAATAAAAGCATCTCTCTCTCTCAGTATTTCTACCTCTCTCCTCCCATGTACTGTACACTACACTATCTTTCATCCTCTTATTCCGTCTAGCAAATTCGTCTCACTCACTGCCACCGTCCTGTATTGTAATGGTCGCCGTAAATCATTGTAACCGATATTGCAGGAGCGCCTATAATATTAGTCCCGAATTGCTTCTACATAGTCGATAACCTAATTTATCTAAATACAAAACATTGACAATGAAGTTATATATATTTTTTTTTTTTTTTTTATTGGGCACCCCCCTACATCCTTGTGTAAGGTGAAGCGCAGAAGCGTTTACAGCGCCCAACAGGGAAGCATGCTAAGTTCATGCTTACCTTTATGTCTCATGAGTTAAGGGCGTAGAAGCCTGAAGAGTCAGTGGTTTTTTTATGTCATGAAGTTATTGGAAGCTCCAACAACTTTCCCTGAATACGAATTCGCAATTTTCGATTTACACCAGGTACCTACTTAACTGCTAGGTGAACAGGGACTAATGGGGGCTAGGAAGTAAGTCCAAACAACTTCCACCGGCCCGGGAATCGAACCCGTGACATCTCGCTTGCGAGGCAAGAACGGTACCGCATCTACCACCGATCCCCCCAAGAGTTATATTATAAGGAAAATAACTCATATCTTCATAAGTAACATTCTCAATAAAAACACATAGGTAAACTTGCACCCAAACGAGGTACTAAATCAGTGAGTGTTAATCTTTATTTTTGATCTTTTGACCAAGAAATATAATAATGGCAATGATAAATATTATATATATATATATATGTATATATATATATATATATATATATATATATATATATATATATATATATATATATATATATATATATATATATATATATATATATATATATATATATATATATACACGTGGCGGCGGGTGTGTCCTCACTACATGTGCTGTTGAGAATATCAACCTGGGATGAGAAAGATTTGTTGGTATTTTAATTTACAGAAAACGAAAGAAAAGATTGATAATATATGTATATTCAGGAAAAATAATAATAAGTGAAACGACTATATATTGATCAAATAAATGATGACGTGCTCTAAATTCTATTATCAGTTGATAGCAACACGACAGCCAACTCACAAATAAAATGTAAATTACATACGACATAAAATTTTGGATATTCATAAAACAATTTACATGACGTCAAAAGAGTTCTTTAAATTTTTTGTAGGACTGTAAAATGTATTTTGTAATTTGGCTTAAATTTCATAGTGGATATATTTTTGTCTCTTCTGCTTAACAATATTTCCTTGTTACTTTCCATTTCAACTTATAATTTAATTATCCAGACGATTCTTTAGACACTTTCAGAGCTGACTCACACAAGCAGTAAGATGAAAAAGTCTGAAAAAAGTTTATTACAGTTTAATTTTGTTCCTAATAGTTCTCTCAGTAAGATTTTGCCTCTTTGTTGTGTTATGTGTCGCCTCTTCTTACTCTCTCAAGTATTAACTGATCCATCATGTGTGTAGCATCTTGATGGGTCTTAGACACATGGCGATTTACACGAGTAATATTTGCCTACACATTAAATTCTGTTCCTAGAGCAAAAAAAAAAGAAAATTTTTCGTATTAGTATCATTTTGTATGTTATTAAAATATAAATCTATTTATACAAAAGATATGTAAATTAATTGAAAAATTATATCACTAATGCTGAAGCAGTAGATGATTCGACTAAAAACTCGCCAAGTGATATTCAGCTGTTGTAATAATTATGTTAAGCTGATAGAGAAGAGCTGAGTCTAAAATATACTCCCACAACACCTTGCTCCAGAGTCTAGTTTTACCTAACAGCCTCGATAACATAATCCAGAGACGTCCTCCCCCTTAGCACAAGTTGACGACCCCTTTCTTAACAACATTATCTGGTCTTTTATTTATGACATTCATTGCTAAGATATTATACATAACATTACATAGAAAATACATCCACTTCCTGTAATACCTCATTGAGCTGATTAATATGAGGTGAATTACTACTTGTTATTCTCAAATATCAAAACTCAGAGCTGCATTAATAAAGTAAATAACACATACCATTATACGAGTTAAGGAACATCACCCAAGGGTAAAGATTGTAAAAAGCAACAACACATTAGACCAGCAGTTGTGTGTATCATCAATTACCGGGCGGTGGTGGGGTAAAAGTCTGCGGTTACCACATGCCAAGTTTCACTGCCTTCCCCCTCTTTTAAAAAAATATATATTTTTTTTTTACCTGTTACAATACTTTCCCGAATACACACGCCGTTGGTCTTTATATAACAACAAGAAAAATCTGAAATGTCGAGTATAAAAGCTCCTAGGATCAGTACAGTATCTCAGTAGGCAGGTATGTATATGATTACCTTTACATGCATGTTATTATTCACGTATCCGTACCGTATGTATAAAGGTCTCTATGTATTAATAAATTTCATCAAAGTATGTCAAAAACCAACGAGTGTTTCAATAAATCTATGTATATTCGTGATGTAAGAGTTTCATGGGTGATCGAGATGTCACTCTCTAAGAATTGTAATATTTATTTTTTGGTACTTGAGGGATGTCCACCGTTATCTAGGCAAATATTTTCATCACAGTTTCTTATACATGTAAATAGGAAGGTATAATATTTGACCTTATCTGCCAGCCTTACAATAGCCTCGTTATGTCACCCCTTTCAGGTGCACCAGAGCTCCTTATACCACTCCATGGTGACCAATTAGTGTGCGTGTGTACTTGATCTTTATCTTTAATTTCACTACTTTTACATTTTTACCGAACCTAACCTAACCTAACCTAACCTAACCTAATAGGGTGTGTCAATTTGGTCAACATGTTAAAAATCAAATTTGGTAGTCAAAATATTGTGCCTCTTTATGTCTAAACTTGAGATTAGCAAACAAAAATGAATTGAAATAACCCTCACCTACATCAATTATACCTTAAAGTTTCAAATATCAGTATTTCAACAAATTAATGAGACTTGATTAGAATTATTCACTTGATATTAACTAATCTCATGTAAGCATATGGATTATGGAGTATTTTATGGTTCTATAGCTTGTGTACAATATGCATGTCAGAACATGAACATGAACAGGCTCTCCGTGTGGGACAGTTTAATTCTTGTTTTGACTTGTACCAAGCGTGAGGATAAGGCGCCCGGCTCACTCTCCTTCTAGATATCATAGACGGTGGTTTGCTCTCATTGCACTTGCACCTACTCTACCAGACGAATTCTACATTTTAATTATTGTAAGTAGGGCATATTGATTGTCGCAGTTACTTATATCATTGTATAAAACATTATGTTCTAAGAAATTATTATGTTATTTCTGTTGCAGCATTTTGATAAACAAATTGATATTTTTTGAAACAACAATTGAATTATGAAACATTGAAATATTTTTCTATTTGTCAGATAGTGTGAAGATGTCAAAATTGAAGACAAGAAGTCAGTTGTCAACCCACTTGAGCCTGCTAGTTGGTAAAGGGAAGGAGCTTCCTGTATCAGAACTTCCAACAGTGAGAGACATGCTAAGATTAGGTTACTCCTTCGAGAAAAAAATGCAAAGGACAGAAGGAACTATACAGATAAAGAACTCATAAATGACATGATAGTCCCTCTTCTGCATCAATGGACAAAAGCTAATGCACTATTCAAACCACCTGTGATTAATCAGTGTCGAACTATTGAGCTAAAACTAACGAAATTATGGCACAAAGCAGTTGAAACATCACTTGGTAAAGGAAACTTGGCCAGGAAAAATGAATTTCTGCACACACTTGATACTCTGTTTGACATTTTGACCTGCAAGTGCTCCATACAATTATGTTCTGAATCCAACTGTTCTCACTCAGGTAAGAGAGAAAATAATTCCCACATTGATTGTGGTTGTCCTCGTGAAAAGAAGATCCCTGTTTTAGAGCTTGAATTTATAAAGGCACAGAGGACAAAGGCAGAAGGCCAAGGAAGTATGCAAATGGGTTCAATAGATTATTCAGAAACAAAGAAGCAGATTGCTAATGCCAAGAAGAGAGAACAAATCCGAGAGAGGGAACAAAAGAAGAAAATGAAGAGTGAAGAAGCCATCCAAAGAGAGGAAGAGCTGTGTCAAGATGTTTATCACTTCTTTGATAGTTCTTCTGATGAACAGGAAGCAACATCAGATGATAGTTCCAAAGAGCCATCTGAACCTTTACCAAAGAAAATGAAATACAACACAAGAAATATTTCAAACATTGCTTTAGCTAGTATTCGCCACCATGCTGGACTTCGTGAGGCTGCAGAAATTGCAACTGCCGCTTCGATAGATGCAGGCCTCATCAGCCGAGAGGATGTATCTTTGGTGATAGATCATAATAAAATTAGAAGATCACAAGAAAAAATAATGAAGGAAATATCTGATCAGCATGAAAAAGATTTAAGCGAGGGAGGGTTCTCCTGTCTTTTGTTTGATGGAAGAATAGATGACACAAAAGTTTTGCTAGAAGTAAAGGGAGTGAACAGAAAGTTTCCAGGTCTCATCAAAGAAGAACACTACTCTGTCTGTTCTGAGCCTGGTGGTCGGTTTTTGTTTCACTTTGCTCCCGAAACTGAAGTAGAAGGGAAGAAACATGCAGAGGTCATTGCTGATCATATTTTATGTTGGGTTCAGGAGAGAGGACTTGGCAGTTCACTGCAGGCTGTTGGTGGAGATTCAACTGCAGTGAACACCGGATGGCAGGGGGGTGTAATGACGCATTTAGAGAAAAAACTAGGAAGAAGACTTGTTTGGATTGTATGTGATTTACATACAGGCGAGCTACCTCTTCGTCATCTCATCCAGGAACTTGATGGTCCTACAAAGAGCAACAACAAGTGGTCAGGTCCCCTTGGCATCATGCTGGATGAAGCAACACAACTAGAAATAAATACAACCTTTCCAAAGGTCGAAGTTGGCCCTCCCCTTCCGGCGTTGTCTGAAGGAGTCATCAAAGATCTCAGCACAGATCAATCCTATGCTTATCGTATTGCCCAAGCAATAAGATCAGGAGAAGTGCCTCAGTCATTGGCTCTCTTGGAGATTGGACCTGTCAGTCACAGCCGCTGGTTAACTACAGCTCTTCGTTTCTGCAGGATTTGGATTTCCAAACACGAATTGAAGGGCAAAGTGCTGAAGAATTTGAGGTTAATTGTTGAATTTATTATTGGAGTTTATCTTCCCCAGTGGTTTAGTGTGAAACTTAATCCTATGTGGGTGGATGGGCCCAATCACCTTTTGTTTCAATTGCAGCTAGTAAGAACACAGAGGAAGGCAGTGAGGGACATCGTGTTACCTGTGGCAAGAAGGTCCGCTTGGTATGCTCGATCAGAAGCAGTTTTGCAAGCAATGCTTTGCAGTCAATGTACCAATCTCCGAACCGAGGCTGTAGAAGTCATTCTAAAGATTAGAGAAACGCTAATAGATGACGACCAGTTGGGAGACTGTTCGTTTCATTCAAGAAAAGTTCCCCCAATAAACGTCAATGCCACCAAATTGTCAGAATTGGTTGACTTGAGTTTGGAAGTCTTAGAGCCACCATTGACAACAAGTCTAACTAGCCAAGAATTGAGAAACCTTAAAGAGACTCCAATGCAGGTGCCGAAGTGGCCTTCCCACACTCAAAGTGTGGAGAGATGTGTGAAAATGGTCACAGAAGCAGCGGGCCATGTTTACAGCCACGAGAGGCGAGAAGGTTACATCAAAGCACAAATTGCAAGCAGACTACTGATGACAAGAAACCAAAGCAAAGAGAGTATGAAGGCATTGGTTACTTTCAAATAGACTACGGATAATAAAATATAATAATTTGAAACTTGAAACAGTAACATGTGTGCAAACGCTGGTTATGTTATAAATTCACAAATATGTACATTTAAAAATCCATTTGATGTAGGTAGGACTTATTATAAAAAAAAAATTATGCCAGAATATTGTTTTGCATGCTTAAAGACTACAATAAATTGCTACCAAATTACTAGATTTTCAATTTAGCCAGTTCACCCCCTAAATTGACACACCCTACTAACCTAACCTAACCTAACCATTGGGTACTTTTCATATGGCTTAACTATTACCAAAGAAAATTATTGATGGTGATCTCGGCCAATATTATGATGGGACGAAATCACTAAAATGGGCTGAGGTCACCACTGAATGTGGGCCGAGGTTACCACTAGATGTGACCCGAGGTTATCACTGGATGTGGGCCGAGGTCACCACTGAATGTGGGCCGAGGTTGCCACTAGATGTGAGCCGAGGTTATCACTGGATGTGGACCGAGGTTACCACTGGATGCGGGCCGAGGTTATTTGGCCGAATTTACCATAGGCCGACGTCACTGGCACCCGAGATTGTGCCGCTGTCATCAACACAAGAAAACGCCTCAACTCTTGTGTATACGTAAACACTGATATTATGATCTGATATATAATTAAACCTGAAATGTTGGATTGTTTAAGTTAAAAGAGATTTGTTAAACTATTATTTTTTGGGGGGAAATTTAACTTAAACAAAGAGACATCGGAAAATTTGTTCAGACTTGTACCCAGAACCAGCAGAACCTGATGGTCAGTCCCCCGGTAAGGTCACGGTGTCTCTGTTATATAAAGTTTGTAAGGTGCTTATATATTACAGCTTCACTTCTCTTAATATACAGTATTGGTTAATGTATAAAAGCTATTTTATAATGAATAATTCACTCCTCTTGTATATCTTTGTCACTTATTTATTCTTATAC
>NW_024713346.1:0-12455 GCF_018991925.1 Homarus americanus | reverse complement strand
ACAGCACCGTGCCTATGACGAAACCAACTTCATTAAACTCAACTCATACTACAAATGCACCAAGAGAACTTGCACACCCGAATGGGAGACCGTCAAAGTCAATCGGGGGTCGATTTAATAGCATACTACAGAAACTTGCACAACCGAATGGGAGACCGTCAAAGTCAATCGGGGGTCGATTTGATAGCATACTACAGAAACTTGCACACCCGAATGGGAGACCGTCAAAGTCAATCGGGGGTCGATTTGATGGCATACTACAGAAACTTGCACACCCGAATGGGAGACCGTCAAAGTCAATCGGGGGTCGATTTAATAGCATACACAGAAACTTGCACACCCGAATGGGGAACCGTCCAAAAGAACCAATCGGGGGTCGATTTAATAGCATACTACGAAACTTGCTTTGCACCCGAATGGAGACCGTCAAAGTCAATCGGGGGTCGATTTAATAGCACATACTACATAAAACATTACTAGAGGAATAAAGATGAAAGTGACCAACCAGCTCCACTAAGAACCTGGCATACAGTGTACCTTTAGACTAACACAACTAACACTTAACTAACACCCAAAAAAAATGTGACTACCCTCCCAGTTACACAAGGACCTGGGCGGGCTCACTAACTCCAACAATAACAAAAATAATAATAATAAGCAGCATTATATAAATAAACCAATATTAATACAAAGGTCTGACGACCCAAGGGAGCAGAACAAAGACAAAACACCAATAAGAAAGATGAAGGAAGCGATCTGGTTGAGCCCAGATTCTTTCTACTCCTACTGTATTTCAGTTTCACCTTTTCTTCGAACCCTGTAATGTTTCACCTCTTAACTAATGACTTCGTATCGTATCGTACTATCTAGCCTAAACTGTTTAGCCTGACGTAGAGTTTTTAATAAATCTGGTGATATGGAACCACACACAACCCCCCTTAACCTGGGATAATGCAATCAAATGGATAATTGCTAACTATTCTCAGAGATAATGCAATCAAATGGTTAGTTGCTAACCGGGGGCTGCGCCCCCGGACCCCCTGTGTTAGATACTGTATTTGGTCATGATGAATTGTTTATTAGACTATAAGAAATCCTCTTCCTTCTTGTATTGGCAAAGGGAGTTTGCTTTAACTTAGGTATGCTAGCCTAAGTAAAAATAGATGCCCCTTCCTTATTGGTGTTGTCGATGGCACAGCACAGCACAGCACCGTGCCTATGACGAAATCAACTTCATTAAACTCAACTCATACTTCAAATGTTCCAAGAGAACTTGCACACCCGAATGGAAGACCGTCAGAGTCAATCGAGGGTCGATTTAATAGCATACTATACAAAATGATCCGAGAATCTGCACATACCGAGTGGGAGACGGTCGTGAAAGCGTCAGCCCTTGTATGCTGGATGGCACTATTTCACTATAGTAAGGGGTAGGGGCACCTCGGTCATATTATACAACATACCAAAGAAGTTCCACACCCGCATGGGAGACCATATGAGTCAATCGGGGGTCGATTTGATAGCATACTACAGAAACTTGCACACCCGAATGGGAGACCGTCAAAGTCAATCGGGGGTCGATTTAATAGCATACTACAGAAACTTGCACACCCGAATGGGAGACCGTCAAAGTCAATCGGGGGTCGATTTAATAGCATACTACATAAAACATTACTAGAGGAATAAAGATGAGAGTGACCAACCAGCTCCACTAAGAACCTGGCATACAGTGTACCTTTAGACTAACACAACTAACACTTAACTAACACCAAAAAAAAATGTGACTACCCTCCCAGTTACACAAGGACCTGGGCGGGCTCACTAACTCCAACAATAACAAAAATAATAATAATAAGCAGCATTATATAAATAAACCAATATTAATACAAAGGTCTGACGACCCAAGGGAGCAGAACAAAGACAAAACACCAATAAGAAAGATAGAAGCGATCTGGTTGAGCCCAGATTCTTTCTACTCCTACTGTATTTCAGTTTCACCACCTTTTTCTTCAATTCCTAATAATCTTCTTTCACCTCTTAACTAATGACTTCGTATCGTATCGTACTATCTAGCCTAAACTGTTTAGCCTGACGTAGAGTTTTTTAATAAATCTGGTGATATGGAACCACACACAACCCCCCTTAACCTGGGATAATGCAATCAAATGGATAATTGCTAACTATTCTCAGAGATAATGCAATCAAATGGTTAGTTGCTAACCGGGGGCTGCGCCCCCGGACCCCCTGTGTTAGATACTGTATTTGGTCATGATGAATTGTTTATTAGACTATAAGAAATCCTCTTCCTTCTTGTATTGGCAAGGGGAGTTTGCTTTAACTTAGGTATGCTAGCCTAAGTAAAAATAGATGCCCCTTCCTTATTGGTTTTGTCGATGGCACAGCACAGCACAGCACCGTGCCTATGACGAAATCAACTTCATTAAACTCAACTCATACTTCAAATGCAAGAGAACTTGCACCCGAATGGGGAGACCGTCAAAGTCAATCGGTCGATTTAATAGCATACTACAGAAACTTGCCGATATCAATCGGGGTCGATTTGATAGCATACAGAAACTTGCACACCCGAATGGGAGACCGTCAAAGTCAATCGGGGTCGATTTGATAGCACTACAGAAACTTGCACACCCGAATGGGAGACCAAGTCAATCGGGGGTCGATTTGCATACTACAGAAACACCGAATGGGAGACCGTCAAAAGTCAATCGGGGGTCGATTTAATAGCATACTACAGAAAACACCGAATGGGAGACCGTCAAAGTCAATCGGGATCGATTTGATAGCATACCACAGAAACTTGCACACCCGAATGGGAGACCGTCAAAGTCAATCGGGGGTCGATTTGATAGCATACTACAGAAACTTGCACACCCGAATGGGACACCGTCAAAGTCAATCGGGGGTCGATTTGATAGCATACTACAGAAACTTGCACACCCGAATGGGAGACCGTCAAAGTCAATCGGGGATCGATTTGATAGCATACCACAGAAACTTGCACACCCGAATGGGAGACCGTCAAAGTCAATCGGGGGTCGATTTGATAGCATACTACAGAAACTTGCACACCCGAATGGGAGACCGTCAAAGTCAATCGGGGGTCGATTTGATAGCATACTACAGAAACTTGCACACCCGAATGGGAGACAGTGAAAGTCAATCGGGGGTCGATTTAATAGCATACTACAGAAACTTGCACACCCGAATGGCAGACACAGTCAAAGTCAATCGGGGGTCGATTTTAACAGCATACTACAGAAACTTCTGCACACCCGAATGGGAGACCGTCAAAGTCAATCGGGGGTCGATTTAATAGCATACCACAGAAACTTGCACACCCGAATGGGAGACCGTCAAAGTCAATCGGGGGTCGATTTGATAGCATACTACAGAAACTTGCACACCCGAATGGGAGACAGTGAAAGTCAATCGGGGGTCGATTTAATAGCATACTACAGAAACTTGCACACCCGAATGGGAGACAGTCAAAGTCAATCGGGGGTCGATTTAATAGCATACTACAGAAACTTGCACACCCGAATGGGAGACCGTCAAAGTCAATCGGGGGTCGATTGATAGCATACAGAAACTTGCACTGACCCTAATGGGAGACAGTCAAAGTCAATCGGGGTCGATTTAATAGCATACTACAGAAACTTGCACAACTTAATGGGAGACCGCCAAAGTCAACGGGGGTCGATTTTAATAGCATACTACAGAAACTTGCAATAACGGGAGACCGTCAAAGTCAATCGGGGTCGATTTGATAGCATACTACAGAAACTCTGCACAACTGTAATGGGCCAGTCAAAAGCTCAAACGGGGTGGGTCGATTTAATAGCATACTACAGAAACTTCGTGCACCAATGGGAGACCGCCAAAGTCAATCGGGGGTCGATTTAATAGCATACTACAGAAACTTGCACACCAATGGGAGCACGTCAAAGTCAAATCGTGGTCGATTTGATAGCATACTACAGAAACTTGCACACCCCAATGGGAGACCGCCAAGTCAATCGGGGGTCGATTTGATAGCATACTACAGAAACTCTGCACACCTCGAATGGGAGCCAGTCAAAGTCAATCGGGGGTCGATTTAATAGCATACTACAGAAACTTGCACACCCGAATGGGAGACCGTCAGATTCAATCGAGGGTCGATTTAATAGCATACTATACAAAATGATCCGAGAATGTGCACACACCGAGTGGGAGACGGTGATGAAAGCGTCCGCCCTTGTACACTGGATGGCACTATTTCACTATAGTAAGGGGTAGGGGCACCTCGGTCATATTATACAACATACCAGAGAAGTTCCACACCCGCATGGGAGACCGTCAAAGTGAATCGGGGGTCGATTTGATAGCATACTACAGAGAACTTGCACACCCGAATGGGAGACCGTCAAAGTCAATCGGGGGTCGATTTGGTAGCATACTACAGAGAACTTGCACACCCGAATGGGAGTATGTCAAAGTCAATCGGGGGTCGATTTTAATAGCATACTACAGAAACTTGCAGCACCCTCGAATGGGAGACCGAAGTCACCCGGGGTCGATTTGATAGCATACCAAGGTGAAACTGTACCCGAATGGGAGAGACCACAAAAGTCAATCGGGGCCGATTTGATAGCATACTACAGAAACTGCACACCCTAGAATGTAGACAGTGAAAGTCAATCGGGGTCGATTTAATAGCATACTACAGAAACTTGCACACCCTAATGGAGACAGTGAAAGTCAATCGGGGGTCGATTAATAGCATACTACAGAAACTTGCACACCAATGGGAGACCGCCAAAGTCAAACTGTGCCTTACTTAATAGCATACTACAGAAACTCTGGGTAATAATCTCGGTCGGGAGACCGTCGTCAATCGGGGGTCGATTTGATAGAATACTACAGAAACTTGCACACCCGAATTGGAGACAGTCAAAGTCAATCGGGGGTCGATTTAATAGCATACTACAGAAACTTGCACACCCGAATGGGAGACCGTCAAAGTCAATCGGGGGTCGAGCATACTTTACAAAATGATCCGAGAATCTGCACACACACCGAGTGGGAGACGGTGATGAAAACGTCCGCCCTTATATGTTCGATTGCACTATTTCACTATATTAAGGGGAGAGGGTGCCTTCGCACACATATTTGGTGTGAAATATCTTCAGCCCCCCAGCGGAGCGCTTCGGCGCCTCTGCGAAGCAAAGCGCGGCATTCAAAAACAACAACCAAAATTGCCGTCGCTTTCCCTTCCCTGCCCTGGCAATGGCTGGAGCAGCAGCAGAAGAAGAGAGAGAAAATAGTCTCATGGGGTCAGAGGAATGGCAGTGGCGATCTATGAATTTCACTAGCCAGGTCTGTCTCCCAATTGAACATTATTACTCTCTCGGCGCACACGTCGCCACCACGGTTTCGCGACAGCAGCAGCATCATGATGTTGCGTCTATTGTAAGTCCGGAACCGGGTTATTCGGCTGTTCGCGAACAGTCGGGTTTTAACTTGCCTAACAAACGATCAAACAACTTCCACTCTCGAGGTGCGGTACGGTGACTGTCCTATCGTCCGCTCTTGTATGCTGGATTGCACTATTTCACTATATTAAGGGAGAGGGTGCCTTCACACACCTATTCGGTGTGGAATATCTTCCGCCCCCAGCGGGCGCCGGCGCCTCTGCGGCAAAGCGGCATTCAAAAACAACAACCAAAGTTGCCGTCGCTTTCCCTTCCCTGCCCTGCAATGGCTGGAGCAGCAGCAGCAGAAGAAGAGAGAAAATAGTCTCATGGGGTCAGAGGAATGGCAGTGGAGCGCGATCTATGAATTTCACTAGCCAGGTCTGTCTCCCAATTGAACATTATTACTCTCTCGGCGCACACGTCGCCACCACGGTTTCGCGACAGCAGCAGCATCATGATGTTGGGTCTACCAATAAGGCCGGAACCGGTTATTCGGCTGTTCTCGAACAGTCAGGTTTTAAACTTGCTTAACAAACGATCAAACAACCTCCACTCTCGAGGTGCGGTACGGTGACTGTCCTATCGTCCGCCCCTGTATGCTGGATTGCACTAATTCACTATATTAAGGGGAGAGGGTGCCTTCACACACCTATTCTGTGTGGAATATCTTCCGCCCCCCAGCGGAGCGCTTCGGCGCCTCTGCGAAGCAAAGCGCGGCATTCAAAAACAACAACCAAAGTTGCCGTCGCTTTCCCTTCCCTGCCCTGCAATGGCTGGAGCAGCAGCAGCAGCAGAAGAAGAAGAAGAGAGAGAGAGAGAAAATAGTCTCATGGGGTCAGAGGAATGGCAGTGGAGCGCGATCTATGAATTTCACTAGCCAGGTCTGTCTCCCAATTGAACATTATTACTCTCTCGGCGCGCACGTCGCCACCACGGTTTCCGCGACAGCAGCAGCATCATGATGTTGCGTCTATTGTAAGTCCGGAACCGGGTTATTCGGCTGTTCGCGAACAGTCAGGTTTTAACCTTGCCTAACAAACGATCAAACAACTTCCACTCTCGAGGTGCGGTACGGTGACTGTCCTATCGTCCGCTCTTGTATGCTGGATTGCACTATTTCACTATATTAAGGGGAGAGGGTGCCTTCACACACATATTCGATGTGAAATACCTTCCGCCCCCCAGCGGAGCGCTTCGGCGCCTCTGCGAAGCAAAACGCGGCATTCAAAAACAACAACCAAAATTGCCGTCGATTTCCTCTCCCTGCCCTGCAATGGCTGGAGCAGAAGGAGAGCGAGAGAGAGAATAGTCTCATTGGGTCAGAGGAATGGCAGTGGAGCGGGCTAATGGCGAGTAGGCTCGCGATCTATCAATTACACTAGCCAGGTCGCTCTCCCTATTGAACATTATTACTCTCTCTCGGCGCACACGTCGCCACTGCGGTTTCCGCGACAGCAGCAGCAGCAGCATCATGATGTTGCATCCACCAATTAGTCCGGAACCGGGTTATTCGGCTGTCTGCGAACAGTCCGGTTTTAACCTTACCCAACAAACAACATCCACTCTCGAGGTGCGGTATGGTGAATGTCCTATCGTCCGACCTTGTATGCTGGATTGCACTATTTCACTTTATTAAGGGGAGAGGGTGCCTTCACACACATATTCGGTGTGAAATATCTTCCGCCCCCCAGCGGAGCGCCTCTGTGAAGCAAAGCGCGGCATTCAAAACAACAACCATAATTGCCGTCGCTTCCCTGCCCTGCAATGGCTGGAGCAGAAGGAGAGAGATTTTAGTCTCATTGGATCAGAGGAATGGCAGTGGAGTGGGCTTATGGCGAGTAGCCTCGCGCTCTATCAATTACACTTGCCAGGTCTCTCTTCCGTTTGGACATTATTTACTCCGTCTCTCTCTCGGCGCACACGTCGCCACCCTACTAGTTTCCTTCACAGCATATGCTGCGGCCTTTCAGTCCGGGCTCCCCTTCGCCTTGCTGTCTGCCCAACTTAGCGGACTTGCGTTGGCTGATCACCCCGTCTTCGCGTCTGTGCCGGCCTTCAATGCAGCGCCCAACCGTCTCTTGACCGAGATTCATTGCACTATTCCACGCGCAAACAGCTACCCTAAATGTGCATAGACAACGCTCATGGTTCAACACGACCAGGGTGCAGTCTGGGAGCCGAGTATACTAAAAAGAGAGTTTAGCAGCCAAAACTCGTCAAAGCACACGTTGGGTTACCCCATTACCTAACAACGATGGCGGTTCCCACCCGTGAAATACACAACCTAACCAATATTGGGCGACGATGGCGCACATGAGCCCACGTCCCCACAAACAGTAAGAGAGAGTGAGAAAGAAAGAGAGAGAGGAGGCGATTGGCCAACGTGCGGTCCCTCGCCCAATGTCTTATGCCTCGCTGGGGCAAAGAGAAGAGGAGCGGATTAGGGAGGAGATTGGCCAACGTGCGGTCCCTCGCCCAATGTCGGCTGCCTCGCTGGAGCTGGGTAAAGAGGAGAGGAGCGGATAAGGGAGGAGATTGGCACACACGGTGGCGCTTCCGGCGCCGAGGATAGCAAGAGAAGGTGCAGTTTGATCTGATCATCTGGTTTGCTATTTCTCTAAGGCCAACGTGCGGTCCCTCGCCCAATGTCGGCTGCCTCGCTGGGGCAAAGAGAAGAGGAGCGGATAAGGAAGGAGATTGGCACACACGGTGGCGCTGCCGGCGCCGAGGATAGCGAGAGAAGGTGCAGTTTGATCTGATCATCTGGTTTGCTATTTCTCTAAGGCCAACGTGCGGTCCCTCGCCCAATGTCTTCTGCCTCGCTGGGGCAAAGAGAAGAGGAGCGGATTAGGGAGGAGATTGGCCAACGTGCGGTCCCTCGCCCAATGTCGGCTGCCTCGCTGGAGCTAGCAAAGAGGAGCGGATAAGGGAGGAGATTGGCACACACGGTGGCGCGTCGGCGCCGAGGATAGCAAAGAGAAGGTGCAGTTAGATCTGACCATCTGGTTTGCTATTTCTCTAAGGCCAACGCAACGGGTCCCCTCGCCTCAATGTCTTCTTGCCTCTCTCAATCTTCACTATTTTGCCGCCGTGATAGGCGCCAACAGCAGCAGCCACTGGTTGATCCTGTTAGTAGTCATATGTTGCCCAAAGATTAAGCCATGCATGTAAGTAGCCGATTTAAGGCGAAACCGCGAATGGCTCATTAAATCAGCTATGTTTCATTGGATCTGTAAACCCACTTACTTGGATAACTGTGGCAATTCTAGAGCTAATACATGCAATTGGTCTCTGAGCGCAAGGGAAGAGCGCTTTTATTAGTTCAAAACTGGTCGGGCCCCGGTCCGTAACCCACCTGTGGTGAATCTGAATAACTTCGGGCTGAGCGCACGGTCTCCGCACCGGCGCCGCTTCTTTCAAGTGTCTGCCTTATCAGCTTTCGATTGCAGGTTATGCGCCTACAATGGCTATAACGGGTAACGGGGAATCAGGGTTCGATTCCGGAGAGGGAGCCTGAGAAACGGCTACCACATCTAAGGAAGGCAGCAGGCACGCAAATTACCCACTCCCGGCACGGGGAGGTAGTGACGAAAAATAATCGATGTGGAGTCTCATCCGAGGCCTCGCAATCGGTTTGAAAGTACACTTTAAATCCTTTTAACTATATCCATTGGAGGGCAAGTCTGCGCCAGCAGCCTGCAATTCCAGCCCAATAGCGATATTAAAGTTGTTGCGTTAAAAGCTCAGAGTTGATCTCAGTCTGGACTGACGGCAATCACCGTGTTTACTGTCACGTCCAACAGTCACTACCGCTCGCATCGGGCTGCTCGTCGGCGTCCCGAAAGCGCCTGGAGAGTTTACTTTGAAAATTAGAGTGCTCAGAGCAGGCTATTTGAATGGCCCCAATGGTGATGCATGGAATAATGGAATAGGACCCCGGTTCTATTTTGTTGGTTTTCGAACCAGGTAATGAATTAACTCGGAACAGGCGGGGCATTCGTATTGCGACGCTAGAGGTGAAATTTTGACCGTCGTAAGACGAACCATCAGTGAAAGCATTTGCCAAGGATGTTTTCATTAATCAAGAACGGAAAGTTAGAGGTTCAAGGTGATCAGATAATGCCCCTAGTTCTAAATCCATAAACGATGCCAACTAGCGATCCGCCGGCGTTATTCCCATGACCCGGCGGGCAGCTTCCGGGAAACCAAAGTCTTTGGGTTCCGGGGGAAGTATGGTTGCAAAGCTGAAACTTAAAGGAATTGACGGAAGGGCACCACCAGGAGTGGAGCCTGCGGCTTAATTTGACTCAACACGGGAAACCTCACCAGGCCCAGACACCGGAAGGATTGACAGATTGAGAGCTCTTTCTCGATCTGGCAGGTGGTGGTGCATGGCCGTTCTTAGTTGGTGGAGCGATTTGTCTGGTTAATTCCGATAACGAACGAGACTCTGGGCCTACTAAGTATCGACGGATCTCCAGAAAATGGTGTCCAGTTCGCAACTTCTTCCTTAGAGGATGTACCCCAAATGACGAGATTGAGCAATAACAGGTCTGTGATGCCCTTAGATGTTCTGGGCCGCACGCTACACTGAAGGGATCAACGAAGCCCTCCGGTGAGGAGCGTGGTAAATCTGCTCAAAGCCTTCTTGATAGGGATTTGGGGCTTGCAATTGTTTCCCATGAACGAGGAATTCCCAGTAAGTGCAAGTCATCAGCTTGCGCTGACTACGTCCCTGCCCTTTGTACACACCGCCCGTCGCTACTACCGATTGAATGATTTAGTGAGGCCTTCGGACTGGCGCTCTTGGATTGTCGGCCCCGCTGCCCGCGAGGGTTTTCTGGGGTCGTCGCCTCGAGCTGACGGAAAGATGTCCAAACTTGATCATTTAGAGGAAGTAAAAGTCGTAACAAGGTTTCCGTAGGAGAACCTGCGGAAGGATCATTAACAGAGAGAAAGAGAACGGGGCGCTCTTAAAACTACTACTACTCTCCTGATTTGGGCGGTCTCGGGCTCTGCTCTGGCAACTCCAGCAGCGAAAGAGGACAATCCCGGCCCCCGCACCAAAAATAGGTACCACCACGCTGTAGGTGGACCACACTCGGGCGAGAGCGCGAAGACCGGAGGAGGAGGACGGACGGGGCTTTGGACGGCTGCCCGGCCGTTCCTTACTACCGGCGAATAAGCCTCTTGACCCAAAAAGAGTGAAATTCAAGTGTCAAAAAACAACAACAAGCCGTCCGGCCAAACCCAAACCACAAACTTGGGCTATGTCTGTCAAACCCTTTCATTGAGACTCGACCTGTGATGGTTAGTCGCAAAAAGACCAAATGGCAAATACACAACTCTTAACGGGGGATCACTCGGCTCGTGGGTCGATGAAGACCGCAGCAAACTGCGTGTCGGTATGTGAATCGCAAGAATACCAGATACATCGACAAGTTGAGCGCATATTGCGGCGGCGGCATCGCAGGCTTAATGGCACGCCACCTCCCCGCACTCTCACGAGGTCGGGAAATATACATCCATCGGTTGCTGCGAGTTGGTGCCTGCTGACTGTCTCCCGACCACGAGGTAACCCGAACGAGCTTCCGCCTTGAGGTTTAATCGCCTTTGGCGCCTTCATGAGCGTACTTATAAAACAAAGCAAACTCACTAACAAGTCCATGGACTTGGCGCACCCATTCAACCACAACCAAAGCGACAGTTGTACTTTCGCAAATAACTGGGCGGTAGCTCTTTTTGCCTGCTGTCTGGGAACCTACGAATGGCCGTCGGCCGCTCATGGCTGATGCTGCACATGGTCTAAGAGGCACTCCATCCCACGAAGAGGAAACGAAACCGGGTCGGATATCTTTTAAGTAAGCCCCGCCGGAATTTCGTCTATCACCTCGAAAAGAGTGCTTGGCATGCATTGCAGTGGAACCTAAATTGATGAGTGCGCCTGGGCCCGCAGTCTACCATGTAGTGGTGCAGGCAGAGAGATGAGAATGCTTGGGTGACGCCGTGCTCTTCCTCACGCGCTCCTCCACCCTCTCCCACGGTCAGACGCGGTGTGGGCGTTCTCTTTGAAAGTTCGCCACGAGTCCACGTCTATCTCATGACTGGGAGGGAGGCAGGGGGAGTTCTCTCTAAACGCGTTAAAGACGGTGTTGCGCCTCATAACGGCGCTCGCCGGGATAGAGCACTAGTTCTGCAGCCGGAAAGGCCGCTCACGCCAATTAATACTGCGACTCTCGCTCTCTTTCTCCGGATAAACAAGTGCCACTGCTGTGGCATGCGGGAACGGGGAAAGAGGTCAAAGTTTAAGCGGCAAAGGTGCGGCCGAGTAAGGGCGGAACACGAGCGTATATGCATTAAAACTGTGTGTGTATATGACTCTGCGAGAGATGTTCTGCTGGAACACTTTTCCTATTGGCTATTTACCACTCAATGAGAAGGAACGGAGTCAGGGGTGGGAGTGCCGGCGCCATGGCCGCTGGTACCCCCGCGACAAGCCCCTCAAACCTTCCTGCCTGGTAATGCCGGTGGTGAAGAAAGTCGGTGGCAGAGCGTCTTCCGCTTCGTGGTTGGGGAACTTGTTCCCCCTAAGGATGATGAGACCACGATCGACCTCGTAGTAGGAGAGAGCTACCCGCCAAATTTAAGCATATTAATAAGCGGAAGAAAAGAAACCAACAGGGATTCCCTTAGTAAGGGCGACTGAACCGGGAAAAGCCCAGCGCATAACCTCGATGTCTTCGGGCACGAGGGGTGTTGCGTTTCAGAGGGTCCAGCACGCCGTCCCATACCGTCTAAGTCAAGCTTGAAAGCGGCCACTGCCCATGGAGGGTGACAGGCCCGTATGGCGGCGCCCGTGAGGGTACAGATGGGACGGTCGGAAAGGGCCTCTCTGTAGAGTCGGGTTGCTTGAAAGTGCAGCCCAAAGCAGGTGGTAAGCTCCATCTAAGGCTAAATATGACCACGAGACCGATAGCG
>NW_024713345.1:0-17689 GCF_018991925.1 Homarus americanus | reverse complement strand
TGTGTCTTATCGGGTTCCTCAATTATTTTGTGTTGTTATTTTTGGTGTTGCTGTTACATTTTTTCTCTATTGGTGTATTTTGAATTACTGTAATAATATGTTTTGCTGTATAAGGTTGTGTTGCTAATCTGTGTTACTATAAATCGGTCTGTTTATGGAATCCGTCCCGTGTTGCAGCTGCGCCTTTACTGCATTTCCTTGTGTGGGGTTGAGTCTGTTGTGGGGTTGCTGTGGGGCTGAGTCTGTTGTGGGGTTGAGTCTGTTGTGGGGCTGGAGTCTGTTGTGTGTTGGAGTCTGTTGTGTTGAGTCTGTGTGGGTTGAGTCTGTTGTGGGGTTGAGTCTGTTGTGTTCGTCCTACTGTGACCTCGGTACACGCGGGAGCAGTTCGGTGTTGGGTGATTTAGTTCTTTAAACCGTTATTGTTGTAGAATGTTGATATGATTATGACAGATATTTTTTAATGATGTTAATGTTGTTGTGGTTGTTGTGGTTGTTGTTTGTTGTTGTTGTTGTTGTTGTGGTTGTTGTGGTTGTTGTTGTGGTTGTTGTGGTTGTTGTTGTTGTTGTTGTTGACGTTGTGTTGATTTTGTTGTTGCAATTGTTAATGTTATATTTGTTTGACTGATTTTGTTGTTTCAGATGTGTGTAAATGTTTAATAGTTGTTGTTGTTGTTGGTGTTGTTATTATTCTTGTTGTTTTTGTTTCGTTGTTGTGAGTATATTGCATGGCGAACTGTCTGTTTGTTTGTCTTTAATTATTATTCGTGTTTCCTGTATTGCTCTTTCTCTCTTCCGTCGCTCGGCTGTCTCTCTCAGCTTGTCTTTCCACTTCTCTCTCTCTCTCTCTCTTCTCTCTCTCTCTCTCTCTCTCTCTCTCTCTCTCTCTCACACTTAGATACTCTCGCTAATATCAACATAATAGGTGACGACCCTGCTCCCCCCACCAACAAACAGGTCAAAATCGTGGGTCTGGCAGGCAAGAGTGGGGACGGCGGGATGGAAGGTATCGTACCCACGGCAGAAGTGTCGCCCGTGCGTTCATTGAACTCGATGGAGGGAAGGGGTGCCGGCAACGTGTAGGTGGTGGGTGGTTGGGATGGGCGGGAATTGAGATAGGAAGAAGAGGAGGAGAAGGACGATGATGGAAGGGAATTGTTGTCTATGCTAGTGAGACGAAAGCTGAGGTACTGAGATTTGGTTAATGTATCCCAATCTTGTTGCTGGGTGTGGGTGTGTTTTCTGTCTGGCTGTGGGTGTCTTTCTGTCTGGCTGTGGGTGTGTCTTTCTGTCTGGCTGTGGGTGTTTTTCTGTCTGGCTGTGGGTGTGTCTTTCTGTCTGGCTGTGGTTGTGTCTTTCTGTCTGGCTGTGGGTGTGTCTTTCTGTCTGGCTGTGGTTGTGTCTTTCTGTCTGGCTGTGGTGTGTCTTTCTGTCTGGCTGTGGTTGTGTCTTTCTGTCTGGCTGTGGGTGTGTCTTTCTGTCTGGCTGTGGGTGTGTCTTTCTGTCTGGCTGTGGGTGTGTCTTTCTGTCTGGCTGTGGGTGTGTCTTTCTGTCTGGCTGTGGGTGTGTCTTTCTGTCTGGCTGTGGCTGTGTCTTTCTGTCTGGCTGTGGGTGTGTCTTTCTGTCTGGCTGTGGGTGTGTCTTTCTGTCTGGCTGTGTGTCTTCTGTCTGGCTGTGGGTGTGTCTTTCTGTCTGGCTGTGGGTGTGTCTTTCTGTCTGGCTGTGGGTGTGTCTTCTGTCTGGCTGTGGGTGTGTCTTTCTGTCTGGCTGTGGGTGTGTCTTTCTGTCTGGCTGTGGGTGTCTTTCTGTCTGGCTGTGGGTGTCTTTCTGTCTGGCTGTGGGTGTGTCTTTCTGTCTGGTTGTGTCTTTCTGTCTGGCTGTGGGTGTGTCTTTCTGTCTGGCTGTGGGTGTGTCTTTCTGTCTGGCTGTGGTGTGTCTTTCTGTCTGGCTGTGGGTGTGTCTTTCTGTCTGGCTGGGTGTGTGTCTTTCTGTCTGGCTGTGGGTGTGTCTTTCTGTCTGGCTGTGGGTGTGTCTTTCTGTCTGGCTGTGGGTGTGTCTTTCTGTCTGGCTGTGGGTGTGTCTTTCTGTCTGGCTGTGGTTGTGTCTTTCTGTCTGGCTGTGGGTGTGTCTTTCTGTCTGGCTGTGGGGTGTGTCTTTCTGTCTGGCTGTGGGTGTCTTTCTGTCTGGCTGTGGGTGTCTTTCTGTCTGGCTGTGGGTGTGTCTTTCTGTCTGGTTGTGTCTTTCTGTCTGGCTGTGGGTGTGTCTTTCTGTCTGGCTGTGGGTGTCTTTCTGTCTGGCTGTGTCTTTCTGTCTGGCTGTGGGTGTGTCTTTCTGTCTGGCTGTGGGTGTGTCTTTCTGTCTGGCTGTGGTTGTGTCCTTTCTGTCTGGCTGTGGGTGTGTCTTTCTGTCTGGCTGTGGGGTGTCTTTCTGTCTGGCTGTGTCTTTCTGTCTGGCTGTGGGTGTGTCTTTCTGTCTGGCTGTGGGTGTGTCTTTCTGTCTGGCTGTGGGTGTGTCTTTCTGTCTGGCTGTGGGTGTGTCTTTCTGTCTGGCTGTGGGTGTGTCTTCGTCTGGCTGTGGTTGTGTCTTTCTGTCTGGCTGTGGGTGTGTCTTTCTGTCTGGCTGTGGGTGTGTCTTCTGTCTGGCTGTGGGTGTGTCTTTCTGTCTGGCTGTGGTTGTGTCTTTCTGTCTGCTGTGGGTGTGTCTTTCTGTCTGGCTGTGGGTGTGTCTTCTGTCTGGCTGTGGGTGTGTGTCTTTCTGTCTGGCTGTGGGTGTGTCTTTCTGTCTGGCTGTGGGTGTGTCTTTCTGGCTGGGTGTGTCTTTCTGTCTGGCTGTGGGTGTGTCTTTCTGTCTGGCTGTGGTTGTGTCTTTCTGTCTGGCTGTGGGTGTGTCTTTCTGTCTGGCTGTGGGTGTGTCTTTCTGTCTGGCTGTGGGTGTGCTCTTTCTGTCTGGCTGTGGTTGTGTCTTTCTGTCTGGCTGTGGGTGTGTCTTTCTGTCTGGCTGTGGGTTGTCTTTCTGTCTGGCTGTGGGTGTGTCTTTCTGTCTGGCTGTGTGTCTTCTGTCTGGCTGTGGGTGTGTCTTTCTGTCTGGCTGTGGGTGTGTCTTTCTGTCTGGCTGTGGGTGTGTCTTTCGTCTGGCTGTGGGTGTCTTTCTGTCTGGCTGTGGCTGGCCTTCTTGTCTGGCTGTGGGTGTGTCTTTCTGTCTGGCTGTGGGTGTCTTTCTGTCTGGTTGTGTCTTTCTGTCTGGCTGTGGGTGTGTCTTCTGTCTGGCTGTGGGTGTGTCTTTCTGTCTGGCTGTGGGTGTCTTTCTGTCTGGTTGTGTCTTTCTGTCTGGCTGTGGGTGTGTCTTCTGTCTGGCTGTGGGTGTGTCTTTCTGTCTGGCTGTGGGTGTGTCTTCTGTCTGGCTGTCTTTCTGTCTGGCTGTGGGTGTGTCTTTCTGTCTGGCCTGGGTGTGTCTTTCTGTCTGGCTGTGGGTGTCTTTTCTGTCTGGCTGTGTCTTTCTGTCTGGCTGTGGGTGTGTCTTTCTGTCTGGCTGTGGGTGTGTCTTTCTGTCTGGCTGTGGGTGTGTCTTTCTGTCTGGCTGTGTCTTTCTGTCTGGCTGTGGGTGTGTCTTTCTGTCTGGCTGTGGGTGTCTTTCTGTCTGGTTGTGTCTTTCTGTCTGGCTGTGGGTGTGTCTTTCTGTCTGGCTGTGGGTGTGTCTTTCTGTCTGGCTGTGGGTGTGTCTTTCTGTCTGGCTGTGGGTGTGTCTTCTGTCTGGCTGGGTGTCTTTCTGTCTGGCTGTGGGTGTGTCTTTCTGTCTGGCTGTGTGTGTCTTTCTGTCTGGCTGTGGTGTGTCTTTCTGTCTGGCTGTGGGTGTGTCTTTCTGTCTGGCTGTGGTGTGTCTTTCTGTCTGGCTGTGGTTGTGTCTTTCTGTCTGGCTGTGGGTGTGTCTTTCTGTCTGGCTGTGGTCTTTCTGTCTGGCTGTGGGTGTGTCTTCTGTCTGGCTGTGGGTGTGTCTTTCTGTCTGGCTGTGGGTGTGTCTTTCTGTCTGGCTGTGTCTTTCTGTCTGGCTGTGGTGTGTCTTTCTGTCTGGCTGTGGGTGTGTCTTTCTGTCTGGCTGTGGGTGTCTTTCTGTCTGGTTGTGTCTTTCGTCTGGCTGTGGTGTGTCTTCTGTCTGGCTGTGGTGTGTCTTTCTGTCTGGCTGTGGGTGTGTCTTTCTGTCTGGCTGTGTCTTTCTGTCTGGCTGTGGGTGTTCTTCTGTCTGGCTGTGGGTGTCTTTCTGTCTGGTTGTGCCTTCGTCTGGCTGTGGGTGTGTCTTTCTGTCTGGCTGTGGGTGTGTCTTTCTGTCTGGCTGTGTGTCTTCTGTCTGGCTGTGGGTGTGTCTTTCTGTCTGGCTGTGGGTGTGTCTTTCTGTCTGGCTGTGGTTGTGTCTTTCTGTCTGGCTGTGGGTGTGTCTTTCTGTCTGGCTGTGGTGTGTCTTTCTGTCTGGCTGTGGGTGTGTCCTTCTGTCTGGCTGTGGGTGTGTCTTTCTGTCTGGCTGTGGGTGTGTCTTTCTGTCTGGCTGTGGGTGTGTCTTTCTGTCTGGCTGTGGGTGTCCTGTCTGGCTGTGGGTGTGTCTTTCTGTCTGGCTGTGGGTGTGTCTTTCTGTCTGGCTGTGGGTGTGTCTTCTGTCTGGCTGTGTCTTTCTGTCTGGCTGTGGGTGTGTCTTTCTGTCTGGCTGTGGGTGTCTTTCGTCTGGCTGTGGGTGTGTCTTCTGTCTGGCTGTGGGTGTGTCTTTCTGTCTGGCTGTGGGTGTCTTTCTGTCTGGCTGTGTCTTTCTGTCTGGCTGTGGGTGCTTTCTGTCTGGTTTCTGTCTGGCTGTGGGTGTGTCTTTCTGTCTGGCTGTGTGTGTCTTTCTGTCTGGGGTTTCTGTCTGGTTGTGTCTTTCTGTCTGGCTGTGGGTGTGTCTTTCTGTCTGGCTGTGGGTGTGTCTTTCTGTCTGGCTGTGGGTGTGTCTTTCTGTCTGGCTGTGGGGTGTCTTTCTGTCTGGCTGTGGTGTCTTTCTGTCTGGCTGTGGGTGTCTTTCTGTCTGGCTGTGTTCTGTCGGCTGTGTCTTTCTGTCTGGCTGTGGTGTGTCTTTCTGTCTGGCTGTGGGTGTGTCTTTCTGTCTGGCTGGGGTGTCTTTCTGTCTGGCTGTGGTGTGTCTTTCTGTCTGGCTGTGGGTGTGTCTTTCTGTCTGGCTGGTGTGTCTTTCTGTCTGTGTGCTTTCTGTCTGGCTGTGTGTCTTTCTGTCTGGCGTGTGTCTTCTGTCTGGGTGTCTTCTGTCTGGCTGTGGGTGTGTTCTTTCTGTCTGGCTGTGGGTGTGTCTTTCTGTCTGGCTGTGTGTGTCTTTCTGTCTGGCTGTGGGTGTCTTTCTGTCTGGCTGTGTCTTCTGTCTGGCTGTGGGTGTGTCTTTCTGTCTGCTGTGGGTGTGTCTTTCTGTCTGGCTGTGGGTGTGTCTCTTTCTGTCTGGCTGTGGGTGTGTCTTTCTGTCTGGCTGTGGGTGTCTTTCGTCTGGCTGTGTCTTTGTCTGGCTGTGGGTGTGTCTTTCTGTCTGGGTGTGTGTCTTTCTGTCTGGCTGTGGGGTGCTGTCTGGCTTGTCTTTCTGTCTGGCTGTGGGTGTGTCTTTCTGTCTGGCTGTGGGGTGTCTTTCTGTCTGGCTGTGGGTGTGTCTTTCTGTCTGGCTGTGGGTGTGTCTTTCTGTCTGGCTGTGGGTGTCTTTCTGTCTGGCTGTGTCTTTCTGTCTGGCTGTGGGTGTGTCTTTCTGTCTGCTGTGGGTGTGTCTTTCGTCTGGCTGTGTGTGTCTTTCTGTCTGGCTGTGCTTTCTGTCTGGCTGTGTCTTTCTGTCTGGCTGGGGTGGTCTTTCTGTCTGGCTGGGGTGTGTCTTTCTGTCTGGCTGTGGGTGTCTTTTCTGTCTGGCTGTGTCTTTCTGTCTGCTGTGGTGTGTCTTTCTGTCTGGCTGTGGGTGTGTCTTCTGTCTGTGGGGTGTCTTCTGTCTGGTGTGTCTTCTGTCTGGCTGTGGGTGTGTCTTTCTGTCTGGCTGTGGGTGTGTCTTTCTGTCTGGCTGTGGGTGTGTCTTTCTGTCTGGCTGTGTCTTTCTGTCTGGCTGTGTCTTTCTGTCTGGTGTGGTGTCTTTCGTCTGGCTGTGGGTGTGTCTTTCTGTCTGGCTGTGGGTGTGTCTTTCTGTCTGGCTGTGGGTGTGTCTTTCTGTCTGGCTGTGGTGTGTCTTTCTGTCTGGCTGTGTGTGTTTCTTTCGTCTGGCTGTGGGTGTGTCTTTCTGTCTGGCTGTGTGTGTCTTTCTGTCTGGCTGTGGGTGTGTCTTTCTGTCTGGCTGTGGGTGTGTCTTTCTGTCTGGCTGTGTGTGTCTTTCTGTCTGGCTGTGGTGTGTCTTTCTGTCTGGCTGTGGGTGTGTCTTTCTGTCTGGCTGTGGGTGTGTCTCGTGCCACGCCTGTCCCTCCGCTTATATTCCTGTCTATTTGGCTACATTTCTGTCTATCATCTCTACCTCTCTAACTAGATCAATCTATACCTGACTATAATCGTATATATATGGCTATCTTCAGGTTTATTTAGCTGTATTAGTATCTACCAAGTCATGTGTATATTGATCTGATTAACTATATCTTATCTACCTAGCTGTTTATATATCTGGCTATATTTTTATATATCCGGCTATATTGTTATAAATCTGGCTATATTTCATCTATGTGGCTATATTTTTAATCTGTATGGCTGTATCATAATGTCTATCTAAATATATTTCTGTGAGAGAGAGAGAGAGAGAGAGAGAGAGAGAGAGAGAGAGAGAGAGAGAGAGAGAGAGAGAGAGAGAGAACATCTGGGTTTCTAACTTAATTGTTAAGAACATGTGCACACTTACTCTTCCGTTTCACTATTCTTCCTATATTTACCAAACTATAAATCACACACACACACACACACACACACACACACACACACACACACACACACACACACACACACACACACACACACACACACTCTCACCTCCAAACATCCAGTCCCACCTAATTCTATTACCAACACTCCACTCTTTCCACCCACTTCCATCCCAACACCCACCACCCCATATCCCCCCCACCCTCCTACACAATTTTTATGGTGAGAATAACACTGAGTTGAGAGACCTATAAGCGTCTTGTAATCGAAATCAAACATCTTGTTCTAGGTGACCTGGTCCCTGTGAGAGTTCCACCTTCGGAGATATAAAGTAAACATTCCCATGGACCAAGGGACCTTTGAGATGAAGAGGCGGGGTAACACGGGTTGTGATTCGTTAAGTCTATTTGAGGTATAGTTCTGATTGGCTAGTGATGTCCTAGTGGTGTTTAGTTGGGGTGATATTATGAGGGAGTTTTGATTTGTTGGTTGGATAACAAGTGCTTTGATTCGTCTGCAATCTATCTAAAGCGTGATTCCAATTGGATACTTTCTCTGAATCGAGGTGGTGATTGGTTTACCGGTGTATTTCCGGTTCATGATTGGTTTCTCTTTCTGAATAGTACTTCTGATTGGCTGACCTGAATTGATTTTGCTTTATATTAACAATGTTTTCCGAACCTTGGTTATTATTGGTTGTTTTGTTTTCAATGTGGTTCTGATTGGTTCATGTTCACTGTGATGATTGTGAAATTAAGGAAAAGTGAAGAGAAATATAAACACGATAATAAATAAACATAGTAGGAAATGAAATGCAAGTGGACATACATACAGTTAACAGAAGAGAAACAGAAAAGTAAACTGAAAGAGAGAGAGAGAGAGAGAGAGAGAGAGAGAGAGAGAGAGAGAGAGAGAGAGAGAGAGAGAGAGAGAGAGGACTCAGACACGGTTGTTAAAGGCCTTTGATAGGGTGGAAGCTTGACCGGATCAGCTGTTAAGTGTCAACAAAGAATCAGCTGACAGAAGTAGGAGGTCAGTGAGGGTGATGTGGCGGGTGTGTGCCTCTCTCTCTCTCTCTCTCCTCTCCTCTTCGCTATTCTCTCATATTCTCTCCCTGTCCCCCTCAACCCATCCCCACCACACATCCCACACCACCTCTCTCCCAACCACCCACCATCCACACACTCTCCCACACCACCCACCACCACCATCCACACACCTCTCCCACCACCACCCACACACCCACCACACACCTCCCAACCACCCACCATCCACACACACCTCCCAACCACCCACACATCCACACACACCTCCCAACCACCACCATCCATCCACACACCTCCATCCACATCCACCCACCATCCACACACACCTCCCAACCACCCACCATCCACACACCTCCCAACCACCCCACACATCCACACACTCTCCCAACCACCCACCATCCACACACTCTCCCAACCACCCACCATCCACACACACTCTCTCACCACCCACCATCCACACACACACCTCAACCACTCACCATCCACACACTCTCATCCACCCACCATCAAACACTCTCTCATCCACCCACCATCCACATCTCTACCACACCCGGCAACTCCATCAGCCACACGTCGAGCACACCCACCCCCACACCTCCAACACACCCACCACCCACACCTCCAACACACCCACCCCACACCTCCAACACACCCACCCCCACACCTCCAACACACCTACCCCCACACCCCAACACACCCACCCCCCACACCTCCAACACACCCACCACCCACACCTCCAACACACCCACCACCCACAACACCCACCACCCACACCTCCAACACACCCACCACCCACACCTCCAACACCACCCCACACCCCAACACACCCACCCCACCTCCAACACACCCACCCCCACACCCCAACACACCCACCCCCACACCTCCAACACACCCACCCCACACCCCCAACACACCCACCCCCACACCTCCAAACACACCCACCACCCACACCTCCAACACACCCACCACCCACACCCACACCTCCAACACACCCACCCCCCACACCTCCAACACACCCACCCACACACACCCACCCCCACACCTCCAACACACCCACCACCCACACCTCCAACACACCACACACCCCACACCTCCAACACACCCACCCCCACACCTCCAACACACCCACCCACCACACCTCCAACACACCCACCATCCACACCTCCAACACACCCACCACCCACACCTCCAACACACCCACCCCACACCTCCAACACACCCACCCCCACACCTCCAACACACACCCCCACACACTCCAACACACCCACCACCCACACCTCCAACACACCCACCCCCACACCTAACACACCCACCACCCACACCTCCAAAACACTCACCCCCACACCCTAACACACCCACCACCCACACCCACCACCCACACCACCCAACACACCCCACCACACACCCAACACACCCACCACACACCACACCCACACCCACACCTCCAACACACCCACCACCCACACACCCACCACCCACACCTCCAACACACCCACCACCCACACCTCCACACACCCACCACCAACACACCCACCACCCACACCTCCAACACACCCACACACCAACACACCACCACCACACCTCCAACACACCCACCACCAACACACCCACCACCCACACCTCCAACACACCCACCACCCACACCTCCAACACACCCACACACTCTATCAATGGTTAGAGCGTCACGATTAATTCAATAATTTGATTTCCAATTTAACTTTGCTGTACATAAGTCTCCACCCGGCGTCCTGAACTCCCTCAAGACCCCGCCGCCCACCCACCCACCCACCCACACACCGCCCACTCACCCTCCCAACCACACACCCACCCTTCCGCCAACCTCCCCACCACCCATGCCGCCCACTCCTCCAACCTACCCAGCCACTTCCTCCCAGCTACACACCTACTGACCTGCCCACCCACCCACGCCGCCCGGCCGCCCGACCACCAGGTGATCACGCGAAAACGAGAAGAGGAGGAGATGATGATGATGGAGATACAAGATGAGGAGAACTGTAAGAAAATAATAAAAATTCCAAAGAAGAATAACAAGATGATGAAGAAAAGATGTAAAGAGAAATAGGAAGATAATGGAATAATAATACGCGGATGAAGAAGAAATACGACATAATGACAAAGAGAAGACAGATAAACATGAGGAGGAGGGGGAGAAGAAAAAGACGAGACGGAGATAAGAAGAGACTGAAATTGAGGAAGAAAAGGGGAATTGGAAGAAAGAACGAGAAAAATGATGAAAATAGTGATAAATATATAAGAACGAAGAAAATTCCAATGTAAATAAAGAAATCAGTGTAATACTTATAAATGATAAAATAACAACAAATAAAGAAAAAGAAATAATGATGATGATGATGATGATGATGATGACGATAATTACGATAATGATGATGATGATGATGACGATAATGATGATAATGAAATGATGATGATGATGACGATAAAGATGATAATGATGATGATGATGATGATGATGAATTAATGCAAGAATAAATTGTCAGCAATTATCTACTTGAAAGATGTTAATAAGTGAGGTGAAAAAATTAACACATATATCTAAATTTACTTAACTACTCTTTTGGTATTACTATAAAATTTTACTTAATGCTGGTCACACACACACACACAGACACACACACAGACACACACACACACACACACACACACACACACACACACACACACACACACACACACACACACACACACACACATAATAATGGCTTTGACCCTCGTGTAACGAGGATGTGTGGCCCGGCTCCCTAAGACCACAAGGCGTGAATTTGTTTAAGGTGTAGAAGCTGTCGCCAACACAACAACCACACCCTGAGT
Source organism: Homarus americanus (assembly GCF_018991925.1). NCBI lineage: Eukaryota > Metazoa > Arthropoda > Malacostraca > Decapoda > Nephropidae > Homarus > Homarus americanus. The sequence goes on along the minus strand of NW_024713345.1, from coordinate 6,903 downwards.
TAACGAGTTGCATGACCCAGTGTCAAGGAATAGTCCGAGAAGACCGGACAACTCGCCAACTGCACTGGCTCACCATTACCCCGGAATACGACCGAGTAACATGCAGGTTCCCAATTACTGCTGGGTAGACAGAGGCAAATGACGTAAAGAAACTTGCTCATAGTTCACCCTGCTCGGGGATCGAACCCGGGTCCGCTCGCTTGCGAGGCGAGCATGCTGACCATTACACAACAGGTCACCGCTCCCCCCCCCCCACACACACACTACTAATAATAATTTGCTGTTACTCGGAATCGAGTATGGCGATCATTAGCTATGATGCAATGATAATATTATGAGTTATTAAAAGTGTCACCTTCGTTTGTGAGCTCTTGGGTGACTAGAGAGGCCAATACAGGATCAGCAGAGTTGTTCACAGATGTTGCAAATGTACAGGGCTACATCTAGCGCGGGAGGGGTGGCGAAGCGTCTTTCCGGCGTTGGCGCTTGTCTGCCTCCGTTTGCAATCGGGCTAACTCGAAAGTACTGATACCTCCTCGTGTGGTGCTCCTCCAAGCGTTACGATGTGGAGTAATCGTCTCCCAGGTGAGGGATCGATTTGGCACTTTTACAGGTTTGTCTTAAGACTATCCTTATACCTTTCCAGTTGCCCGCCAGCGTTACGTTTACTATTCGTTAGGTGACTGTAAAGTAGCTGCTTTGGCAGTCTACTGTCGTCCATGCGAGTAACATTGGCCAGTCCAGCGTAGTTGTTCATGGATAATGGTAGCCTCGAAGCTCCTACAGTTGGTGTCAACGAGAATACTGTCATTTTCTCTTGTCTTCCCAGCGAACTCGGAGGATGGAATGTAGACTACGTTGGTGAAAGTTTTCAAGTGCCTTGAGGTGCCTCCTGTATGAGACCTATGTCTCGTTGCCATATAGCAGGGTGGGGAGGACCAATGCTCGATACACGTGCAACTTTGTAGATAATTTCAGTTTCCTCCAGCTGAAGACACGATTTCGGAGTCTGCGAAAGGCCTGAGAAACACATCTGACCCGATGTTGAATCTCTTCATCGATGTCTGCGGTGGTGGACAGGTGGAAGCCGAGATACCGAAAGTGGGCAACATTAGAGAGGGCAGTACTTTTAAGATGGATGGATGGTGGAGGCATGGCTGAACCAGGGGCAGGCTGAAAGAGAATCTGAATCTTACGCACATTCACCTCAAAGCCGAAGTGTACATAGGCATCTGCGTAGGTGTTCAGTGTGAGCGACAAGGGCGAGGTCGTCTGCATACTGAAGTTCAGTAATGGAAGCTGCCGACATCTTTGTTCCTGCCTGGAGTCGTCTTATATTTAAAAGACCCTTCATCCAGTACTCGATGTCCACCCTGCCGGCTAAATTGGTACTGGCACGAGTAAGAAAGGCTGGCACGAGTAAGGAAGGCAGCCACGAAAATGAAAAAGCGAGTTGGTGCCAGTACACACCGTTGTTTAACCCCTGTTTGGATGGGGAAGAACTCAGACTGGGTGCCGTTGTGCAGGAAACTGCCGTTCATGCCATCATGGAGTTGCCTCACAACGGCGATGAATTTTGGTGGGCAGCCAAAACGGTAGAGGGCTTCCCTGTTGACCGAGTCGAAGGCCTTGGTTAGGTCGATGAAGGGCATGTACAAGCCATGACGCTGTTCTCTGCACTTTTCCTGTATCTGGCGGGCAGCAAAGATCATGTCAGTGATACCACGTGATGGTCTAAAGCCACACTGAGACACACCTACAGACAAAAACAATTTTAACATTTTAACAATATACGAAAATAAATCCACCAGCGAACTTTCTAACTTTCACCTGGAGAAAGCTAAACTATTTCATTTTGAGACCCCTCTCTCTCGCTCTCTCTCTCCACACACCCATCACACTCCCATCCACCTATCCCACAACGCACTCTCTTTCCCATTTCCCTTCCACCCATCATTCTTCACTGAACCTCTTCCTCCACCTCCCGCTCCACTCATCATCCTCCTCCACTCAACACCCTCCTCCACCTCACCCTCCGCTCAACATACTCTCCTCAACACCCTCCTCTCACCCTCCGCCTCAACACCCTCTCCACTCTGCTTACCCTCCTCCACCTCACCCTCCCTCCTCCTCCCCCCCACTCTCCTCCTCCACTTCACCCTCCTCCCACCTCACCCCTCCTCCCACCTCACCCTCCCTCCAACACCCTCCTCCCCTCCACCCTCCTCCCCTCACCCCCTCCCACCTCACCTCCACCCCTCCCACCCCACTCTCCTCACCTCAACCTTCCCGAGACAGATCCCACCTCAATTCCTGAGCGCTATAAACAAAGAGGATTTCTGACTTACTTTCCACTCCAGGTGCTCCAAATACCCCGCCAAGGCAGAGATCGAACCCTCATCTGAGATTAAAGGATCGGAGCCTTAGATTCTCCACACCGTTGTAGGGGTAAAAATAATGACAGCAAAGTAAAATAAATAAATAAATAAATAAATAAATAAATAATAATAATAATAATAATAATAATAATAATAATAATAATAATAATAATAATAATAATAATAATAATAATAATAATAATAATAATAATAATAATAATAATAATAATAAATGAAAAATAGGAAAATGTTACCAAATATTTCCAAAACCTCAGAAAATTGTCCACGAATTTCTTAAACTAGAGAAAAATGTCAAAACATTTCCTCAAACTTGGGAAATATCTTCAAACATTTTCCCAGACTATAAATATTGCACAAATAGAGGAAATGTGTCCACAAATCTACCAATTTTCCCCAAACTAGGGAAATGTGTCCACAAATCAGTAAATTTATGGCATCAACACACTGTAGCTGTGAGACTTTATTGTAAACAGTGCAGGAGTTGTGTTGTTTTATGTGAAGTTAAGGGGTTAATGTGTACACACACACACACACACACACACACAGGGGGGTTAATGTACACACACACACACACACAGGGGGTTAATGTACACACCACACACACACACACACACACACACACACAGGGCGGGATAATGAGTATACACACACACACACAGGGCGGGGATAATGAGTATACACACACACACACAGGGCGGGTTAATGTACACACACACACACACACACACACACACACACACACACACACACAGGGCGGGGATAATGGTATACACACACACACAGGGCGGGTTAATGTACACACACACACACACACACACACACACACACACACACACACACACACACACAGGGGGTTAATGTACACACACACACACACACAGGGGTTAATGCACACACACACACACAGGGGGGTACACACACACACACACACACACACACACACACACACACACACACACACACACACACACACACACACACACACACACACACACACACACACACACACAGGGGGGGTTAATGAACAGGCGTCGCTCAGAGTCGGGGTAAATCTTCCACTTTAATTTGTATGGGAGTTTTATCAGTAAAGCTTAAGACGACCGTGTAGTGATGCCTTCAGGGCCTTGACGACCTGTTAGGGGTGTAATGGCGTGTTGGAGCTGTTTAATGGCGTGTTGAGATGTTTAATGGCGTGTTGGAGATGTTTAATGGGGTGTTGGGGATGTTTACTGGCGTGTTGGAGCTGCTTAATGGCGTGTTGAGATGTGTAATGGGGTGTTGGAGATATTTAATGGCGTGTTGGAAATGTTTAATGGCGTGTTGGAGATGTTTAATGGGGTGTTGGAGATGTGTAATGGCGTGTTGGAGATTGTTTAATGGCGTGTTGAGATGTTTAATGGCGTGTTGGAGATGTTTAATGGCGTGTTGGAGCTGTTTAATGGCGTGTTGGAGATGTTTAATGGGATGATGATGGTGATGATGACAATGTTTAGATTAATGATCAAGTCTTAAAAGGTGGTGGAGAATTTTAGGTCTTTGTAAATATTGAAGGCAATGAGGTCTCTCTCTCTCTCTCTCTCTCTCTCTCTCTCTCTTCCCTCATTTCTGTCCTTTCCTCCTTACCTCTCCCTTTCTCCCTCCCTACCCCCTCCTTCTTTCTCTCTCATCATCTCTCTTCCTCCCTCTCTCCTCCCTACCCTATCCACCTACCTTCCCTCCCTCCCTATCCACTCCCACTCTCCCTCCCTCCCTACCCTCCCTCCTTCACAGTGATTTATAAAATTTCCTGACTTCCCAAAGTATCGTAAATCTCTGTATAAAATTATATAAACATTTACCTGAAGCATCGTGCAGCAGCCAAAACACAAGATGGAGGATGCCAACGTTTTCTTTTCGGTTTACTAAGTTAATCTGTCAGTCAAGATATGGACTTTTCTTGAAGACATCTCCTAAGACGGTAAATACACAATGGATGAGAATTTCTGAAGACGAAAGAAATAACGTCCTTATTTTTACACATGAATGGAAATATACATGTGTGGGTTATTATACATGAGTGGATACATGCATAAACACATACACATATATACACATATACATACAAATGGGGTCACAACTCGTGGCTAGTGATGGCAAGACGATCCCCCCAGGGCGTTGGGAGTAATGCTGTGGGCGTGGGAAATATATCATGAACGTGGGAAATATATCATGAGCGTGGGAAATATATCATGAGCGTGGGAAATATATCATGAGCGTGGGAAATATATCATGAGCGTGGGAAATATATCATGAACGTGGGAAATATATCATGAGCGTGGGAAATATGTATATCATGAGCGTGGGAATATATATCATGAGCGTGGGAAATATATCATGAGCGTGGAAATATGTCGCCAGGCGTAGAATATATCATGAGTGTGGGAAATATATCATGAACGTGGGAAATATATCATGAGCGTGGGAAATATATCATGAGCGTGGGAAATATATCATGAACGTGGGAAATATATCATGAACGTGGGAAATATATCATAAACGTGGGAAATATATCATGAGCGTGGGAAATATATCATGAGCGTGGGAAATATATCATGAACGTGGGAAATATATCATGAACGTGGGAAATATATCATGAACGTGGGAAATATATCATGAACGTGGGAAATCGTGGGAAATAACAATCAAGCATTGGAAATAAATTACAAGATTATTTATGGGAAATAACCACGGACACAACTCTTGGCTAAGGTAAAAGGTCCGTGAAATAAAATCACGAACGTTAACAAAATAAATAAATTACTAACTAAAAACTGCCTGACTGACTGACTGACTAACAACTGACTGACTGACTGACTAACAACTGACTGACTGACTAACAACTGACTGACTGATTAACAACTGACTGACTGACTGACTGACTAACAACTGACTGACTGACTGACTAACAACTGACTGACTGACTGACTGACTAACAGCTGACTGACTGACTAACAACTGGCTGACTGATAAGAAGAATTTAAGGTAGAAATAATAGTGAAAGAGCGTGGTAAACTAACAAAATTACCGTTTGAGAGTGAAATAAATCTAAAGCGTGGGAAATAACCGTGAGCGTGTGAAATACCCCGCAGTGGGAGGGGGAGGGAGGAGGAGGGAGGAGGACCATGTGGTTATAGGAAACGCCTCGTGTGGCTTGAGAGAATCACTCGCTGTCGTCTACTGTAACTACACCAGCCTGGCAAATATTTCACCGTCCTGGAAACTATTCTGCCATTGTGGGAATTATTCTGCAGCTGTGGGAAATATTTTGCGTCCCTGGGAAATATTTTGCGTCCCTGGGAAATATTTTGCAGTCGTGAGAATTATTTTACCGTCATGGGAATTATTTTGTGGTCGTGGGAAAAACCCGGAGAGGAGGATGGGTAATGGCGGCGAGAAACAAGCTCCTGATTGTGGGGATACAACTACGTGCCCTTAGGATATAACCCTTGAGCGTGAGAAACAACTCCTGGCCGTGGGAAATAACTTGTGGGCGTGGGAAATACCTCTAGGGCGTGCACCTTGTGAGTGCAGGTAAAGTGGACAGGTAAAACGTTCATTGCAGGATTTTCATAACAGTAATGTCAACATTCTGGAAAAATAATAGGCACTTTATGCCCGTTCCCACCCCACGCGGGAAATATAGCCCCAGATTTATACGTCAGTGTGTATGCCTTTATGCTTTCGTGTACGTATTTATGTACGAATTTCCGCATATGTGTCTGCAAGTGTGCATGCTTATACAGACGCACTTATTAATATGTAACCATTCATGTAGGAACAAAATATAAACGGCGTGTGTATATTTATATTTACGTCCGTGTATGTATGTATGTATGTATGTATGTATGTATGTATGTATGCATGCGTGTGGGCACATATAAAAATATACACCCGCATATATCTAACATAAATATAAATTAGTAATGGTTGACCCTCGTGTAACGAGGATGGCCGGCCCAAGGGCCACCAAGGCGTGAATTTGTTTAAGGTGTAGAAGCTGTCGCCAACAAAACAACCACACCCTAAGTTAACGAGCTGCATGACCCAGTGTCAAGGAATAGTCCGAGTAGACCGGACAACTCGCCAACTGCACTGGCTAACCATTACCCCGGAATACGATCCGCAGATCGATTAACATCCAGGTCCCCAGTTACTGCTGGGTAGACAGAGGCAAATGGCGTAAAGAAACTTGACCACAGTTTCGCCCTGCCTTTATCAACACTCGTACCCATATTATTTGTTTTATTTCTTACTATATACCACATTTACTTATGTCAGCCCTGGCAGTATATATATTTATTTATTTCTATCTTTTCCCTGTCAAAGGTCATAAATCTCCCTAGGTGTCCCCCCACCGATCACACCGTCCTCCCCTGCCACCTACCTGACTCTCTCCCTGCCCACCACCGTCCTCCCCTGCCCACCACCGTCCTCCCCTGCCACCTACCTGACTCTCTCCCTGCCC
>NW_024713344.1:10000-59594 GCF_018991925.1 Homarus americanus | reverse complement strand
CTGATGGCCACTTCGTTCAATTGCGTGACGCTGGAGCTTCCACTCAGTGACCGACGTCAAGCTATGCGCTTCCGAGGCTGTCTCACCTTTCAGTCACTCACCTGTGCGTCCCCAAAGGTACCAAATGGGACCACTCTGCTTCCCTTATGCTCATCAATGATGCCCTAAGAAACCCCTGCTCGCTGGAAATATGTCGACGACTCCACCATTGGGATCAGCGCCAACAATTCTGCTCCCAACTATACCGCCCTTCAGGATTTATTGAACAGTCTCCCAAAACTGGGCCACCAACAACCATGTCACCATCAACCATACCAAGACCATGGTTATGCACATCAACCTTTCCTCCGACATTTTCCCACCTCCTTCCATTACTCTAGGTCGAACACACCCAGGTTGTAGATTCACGAAGCTCCTCGGCCCACCTAGACAACAACTAAATTGGAAACCACACGTCAGTGGTTGTCAAATCCTCCAGTTTCCGTCTCCACCTCCTCCGCCCGACTCAAGTCCTGGAGTTCCTGCACCCGAGCTCCTCAGTGTTTACACAACATTCATACTTCCAAGCTCACCTATGCCTCCCCACCTGGTCTTCCTCCTAAATGCCACACAATGCTTACTAGAAAAAGTGCAAAGAGGGCATGCAGATTATTCTCTCCTTCCTACTCCACATATCAAGCTCAACACACTGACCCTTTCGACTCTCACTGACCATCACGACCTCATCTGCAAATTTGGTGAAGCTTCACCACCATCCTCGACACATCCCTACTACCACCTGAGATCCTAGCCGAGAATTGCTGTTCGACACCACAACCGCCATCCAATAACGTGCACGAACTGATCTATAAGAACAGCCAGTCCCAACCATTGTAAAAATTATCAATAACTTGTAATAGACCAGTGTATTCATTCCCAGAAAACACTACTCCTTGCACTGTCACTATGTTGAAATGCACTGTAGTTTGAGCTTTTCCCCATCAAGTTATTATATATCTTATTTATATCACTTATGTTACTTTATATTATTTGTATTCGAACCAATCCCCAAATATGTAACTGTATATTTTCAGCCTTCTGGCTGCCAAGTTCTTTCAATAAACCGTTAATTATTATTATTATTATTATTATTATTTTACAATCACACACCATGATGCTGGTCTTACAATAACACACATGATGCTGGTGTTACAATAACACATGATGCAGGTGTTACAATAACACATCATGATGCGGTGTTACAATAACACACATCATGATGCGGTACAATAACACACATCATGATGCCGGTGTTACAATAACACATCATGATGCGGTGTTACAATAACACATAATGATGCGGTGTTACAATAACACATCATGCTGCCGGTTTTACAACACACATCATGATGCCAGTATTACAACAACACACATCACGATGCTGCGTGTTACAATAACACACATCATGATGCGGTGTTACAATAACACACATCATGATGCTGGTGTTACAATAACACACATCATGCTGCTGGTGTTATAACACATCATGATGCTGATGTTACAATAACACACATCATGATGCTGGTATTACAATAACACACATGATGATGCTGGTGTTATAACAACACACATTATGCTGGTGTTATAATAACACACCATGATGCTGGTGTTACAATAACACATCATGATGCTAGTGTTACAATAACACACATCATGATGCCAGTGTTACAATAACACACATCATGATGCCCGGTGTTACAATAACACACATCATGATGCTGGTGTTACAATAACACACATCATGATGCTGGTGTTACAATAACACACATTATGCTGGTGTTATAATAACACACCATGATGCTGGTGTTACAATAACACACACCATGATGCTGGCGTTACAATAACACACACCATGATGCTGGTGTTGCAATAACACACACCATGATGCTGGTGTTATAACACACCATGATGCTGGTGTTATAACACAGATCATAGCTGGTGTTATAACACATCATGATGCTGGTGTTATAACACATCATGATGCTGGTGTTATAATAACACACACCATGATGCTGGTGTTATAACACACCATGTGCTGGTGTTATAATAACACAGATCATGATGCTGGTGTTATAACACACATGATGCTGGGGTTATAACACACATGATGCTGGGGTTATAATAACATCATGATGCTGGTGTTATAATAACACACCAAGATGCTGGTGTTACAATAACACACACCATGATGCTGGTGTTACAATAACACACATCATGATGCCAGTGTACAATAATCACATCATGATGCCGGTGTTACAATAGCACACATCATGACGCGGTGTTACAATAACACCCGATGCGGGTGTACAATAACACAAATCATGATGCGGTGTTACAATAACCACATCATGATGCCGGTGTTACAATAACACACATCATGATGCTGCTGTTATAATAACACACATCATGATGCCAGTTTTACAATAACACATTGATGCAGGTGTTACAATAACACACATCATGATGCCGGTGTTACAATAACACATCATGATGCGGTGTAACAATAACACACATCATGATGCCGGTGTTACAATAACACACACATCATGATGCGGTGTTACAATAACACATCATGCGGTGTTACAATAATACACATCGCATGCCAGTGTTACAACACACATCATGATGCTGGTGTTCCAATAACACACATCATGACGCCAGTGTTACAATAACACACATCATGACGCCGGTGTTACAATAACACACATGACGCCGCTGTTACAATAACACACATCATGATACGGTGTTACAATAACACACATGATGCAGGTGTTATACCACACATCATGATGCGGTGTTATAACACACATCATGATGCCAGTGTTACAATAACACACATCATGATGCCAGTGTTACAATAACACACATCATGATGCCGGTGTTACAATAACACATCGCAGTGCTGGTTTACATTAACACATCATGATGCGGTGTTACAATAACACATCATGATGATGGTGTTAAAAACACACATGATGCGGTGTTACAATAACACATCATGATGTTGGTGTTACAATAACACATCATGATGCCAGTGTTACAATAACACATGATGCGGTGTTACAATAACACACATCATGATGTTGGTGTTACAATAACACACATCATGATGCGGTGTTACTAATAACACACATCATGATGCGGTGTAATAACACACATCATGATGCTGGCGTTACAATAACACACATCATGATGCTGGTGTTATAACAACACACATTATGCTGGTGTTGTAGCACACCATGATGCTGGTGTTACAATAACACCATGATGCTGGTGTTACAATAACACACACCATGATGCTGGTGGTACAATAACACATATCATGATGCTGGTGTTATAATAACACACCAAGATACTGGTGTTACAATAACACACATGATGCGTTACCAGCACATCGCATGCTGCTGTTATAATAACACACACCATGATGCTGGTGTTAATAACACACAAGACGCTGGTGTTACAATAACACACACCATGATGCTGGTGTTATAATAACACAGCATGATGCTGGTGTTACAATAACACACGATGCTGGTGTTACAATAACACACGATGCTGGTGTTACAATAACACATCATGATGCGGTGTTCACCACCACACCATGATGCTGGTGTTATAATAACACACCAAGACGCTGGTGTTGACAATACACCATGATGGTGTTATAATAACACAGCATGATGCTGGTGTTACAATAACACACGATGCTGGTGTTACAATACACACATGATGCGGTGTTATAATAACACACACCATGATGCTGGTGTTATAATAACACACCAAGACGCTGGTGTTACAATAACACACATGATGCGGTGTTACGAAGCACAAATAATGGCGCGGGGTGTACAATAGCACACTTAACACCGGTGTTACAACAAAACACATCATGATGCCGGTTTATAATAACACACATGATGCAGGTGTTACAATAACATCATGACGGTGTTACAATAACACACATAATGATGCCGGTGTTACAATAACACATCATGCTGCGTGTTACAATAATACACATAATGATGCCAGTGTTACAATAACACACCTCATGATGCCAGTGTTACAATAACACACATCATGATGCTGGTGTTACAATAGCACACATCATGACGCCCGGCGTTACAACACACATCATGATGCCGTGTTACAATAGCACACATCATGACGGCGGTGTTACAATAACACACATGACGCGTTACAATAACACACATCATGATACGGTGTTACAATAACACACATGATGCAGGTGTTACAACACACATCATGATGCGGTGTCAACAACACACATCATGATGCTGGTGTTACAATAACACATCATGCTGCCGGTGTTACAATAACACACATCATGATGCGGTGTTACAATAACACACATCATGATGCTGGTGTTACAATAACACACTGATGCCGGTGTTACAATAACACATCATGATGCCAGTGTTACAGTAACACACATGATGCCAGTGTTACAATAACACATCATGATGCTGGTGTTACAATAACACACATCATGTGCGGGTGTACAATAACACACATCATGATGCGGTGTTACACTAACACATTATGATGCTGGTGTTACAATAACACATCATGATGCTGGTGTTATAACAACACATTATGCTGGTGTTATAATATACACATATGCTGGTGTTGTAATAGCACACCAATGCTGGTGTTACAATAACACCATGATGCTGGTGTTACAATAACACACACCATGATGCTGGTGGTACAATAACACACTCCATGATGCTGGTGTTATAACAGTTACAATAACACACATCATGATGCGGTGTTACAATAACACACACCATGATGCTGGTGTTACAATAACACATCATGATGCTGGTACAATAACACACCATGATGCCAGTGTTACAATAACACATATCATGACGCGGTGTTACAATGCACATCATGATGCGGTGTTATAATAGCCACATCATGATGCCGGTGTTACAATAGCACACATCATGACGCTGAGTGTTACAATAACACACATCATTATGCGGTGTTACAATAACACACATCATGATGCCGTGTTAAAATACACTATGCCGGTGTTACAATAACACACATCATGATGCCAGTGTGCAATAACACACATGATGCTGGTGTTACAATAACACATCATGATGCCAGTGTTACAATAACACACACCATGATGCTGGTGTTACAATAGCACACATCATGATGCCAGTGTTACAATAACACATCATGACGCGCCGGTGTTACAATAGCACACATCATGACGCCGGGTTATAATAACACATCATGATGTCGTTGTTACAATAGCACACATCACGCTAGTGTTGCAATAACACACATACTGATGAGGGTGTTACAGTACCACATCATGATGCGGTGTTACAATAACACATCATGATGCCGGTGTTAATAACACACATCATGATGCCGTGTTACAATAACACACATCATGATGCCGGTGTTAATAACACACATCATGATGCCGTTACAATAACACACATCATGATGCCAGTGTTACAATAACACACATCATGATGCCGTGTTGCAATAACACATCATGATGCCGGTGTTACAATAACACACATCATGATGCCGTGTTACAATAACACACATCATGATGCCGGTGTTACAATAACACACATCATGATGCCGTGTTATAAACACACATGATGCTGGGGTTATAATAACACACATGATGATGCTGGTGTTATAATAACACACCAAGATGCTGTTACAATAACACACACCATGATGCTGGTGTTATAATAACACACAGCATGATGCTGGTTATAATTACACACAGCATGATGCTAGTGTTATAATAACACACATCATGATGCTGGTGTTAATAACACACAGCATGTTGCTGGTGTTATAATAACACATCATGATGCTGGTGTTATAACCACACCATGATGCTGGTGTTACAATAACACACATCATGGTGTTATAATAACACACCAAGATGCTAGTGTTACGATAACACACACCACGATGCTGGTTGTCGCGGGTTGCGTTAGGCTTACCCACGCAACCAACTCCAAAGTTTGTTTACCAGAGATAAGACGCCCGGCGAGTGCATAACTGGGACATGTATTTTCAATTAGTGTATGTCAGCCAGCCTTTAGGGGTGGGCAGAACAGTGTTGTACTGTTCATCGCTTCACACCCAAAAACCTCATTTTAAGTAGTATATCCCCTGAGCCATGGGTTAGTGAAGAAGTCATCTTGACTCTCCTCCTGAAAGGGAGGGGCCCCACACCACACAGAGCTCACCGCACCGTCCTGTGAACCCCGTCGATATCGAGACTAAGTGTGTTAACCTAGGTTTGTTATCCCGGCAATATCATCGCGGTGGATGCCTGGTTGCGACAAAAGCAATCCAGGCTGGTCTATTGCACCTAATGGTTAATTCAAGTCACGCTACCAGTTCTACTTGCCGCGACAACCGTCCACAGATGACTGTCAGTGACGCGAGACTATGTGTGGTAACCCAAGAGTACTCTTTTTGTTGTTGCGCCGGGGAAGAAGTTCTTATGATGAAGCCTGTTGCAAAAGCAATCCAGGCTGGCAGTAAATGTATCACTGAAGAATTAAGGCTCTGTTAAGTTATACCCATAGTAGAGTAATCACATGTGTTCCAGTTAAAATTCTTTAGAAGATTAATTTTATTACAGCGTGAACGGAGTGGAACCATATATCCATGCAAATTGTAAATCATTGTATGGAAGCTTGACAAATAAATGTAAGTGCAATTATCTGCCCGATTCGTGATCCTATCTTATTACTGAAGGTAATGACTGATTGGTTATGACAAAGTATAACCAGAACCTAGATAGATGTTGAAAATTAAATGAATTCATTAAATCATCATTTATCAAGTATAAATCATGGAATGTCGAGTGGTGGAGTGAACTTCACGAGATACGCCATAATCTCCTGTAAGTAATCAGTGTGAAGGTGTCAAACTCTCTACGGTAAGAAATAAGAAATAATGACATATTATCTTTATATAATATAATCCACTCTACTACCACCGATCCACCCCAAAACCATGACACTGGTGTTATAATAACACACAGCATGATGCTGGTGTTATAATAACACAGAGCATGACGCTGGCGTTATAACACATCGTGATGCTGGTGTTATAACACAAATGATGCGGGTTTAACACACCAAGATGCTGGTGTTAAATAACACACACCATGATGCTGGTGTTATAATTACACAGAGCATGATGCTGGTGTTATAATAACACATCATGATGTTGATGTTGTAACACCACACCATGATGCTGGTGTTACAATAATACATCATGATGCTGGTGTTATAATAACACCATGATGCTGGTGTTATAATAACACATCATGATGCTGGTGTTACCATAACACACATGATGCTGGTGTTACAAACACATCATGATGCCGTGTTACAATAACACACACCATGATGCTGGTGTTACAATAACACACATGATGCTGGTGTTACAAACACATCATGATGCTGGTGTTATATCACACACCATGATGCTGGTGTTATAATAACACACACCATGATGCTGGTGTTACAATACACCATGATGCTGGTGTTATAATAACACACCATGATGCTGGTGTTGTAACACACCATGATGCTGGTGTTATAATAACACACACCATGATGCTGCTGTTATAACATCATACCATGATGCTGGTGTTATAATAAACCACCATGATAATGGTGTTACAAAAACATACCATTGCTGGTGTTATAACATCATACCATGATGCTGGTGTTATAATAAAACATCATGACGATGGTGTTACCAAAACACTGATGATGGTGTTATGAAAACATACCATGATACTAGTGTTATAACATCATACCATGATGCTGGTGTTATAATAACACACCATGATGCTGGTATTATAATAAAGCACACCATGATGCTGGTGTTATAATAAAACACCATGATGATGGTGTTATGAAAACATACCATGATGCTAGTGTTATAACATCATACCATGATGCTGGTGTTATAATAAAACACCACAATGCTGGTGTTACAATAACACCACATTACCATAACACTGCATTTCTTCTGTCACACCTATGAGGGTGGACTGCCCATAAACATTTGTTGTTTAACACCTTCTCTGGTGTACAGCCCATATCTACAGACTCAACCCTCTGTGTTGGTAGGCTGTTTAGATAATGTCCCTGTTGAAGTGTGGGTCATTCTCCAACCACCAGGCACCAGACTCAAGATAGTACAGCCCAGTTCCCCAGTTCACAGCCCGACATAATACCCTAAAGTCGACATAATACCCTAAAGTCGTCGGAGACCAGCTCTCCAGGCTGTACCACTCTAATTAATATCAGCTAATTACAAGCTAACAGCTAATGCTCATTAGTCTGTCAATACCAAATAAGTGTACAGACATGACTACCCAATATAACTAGAAAATTACCACGTGTGTTTACATTAAACCAAGGAACAACGAGTGAAGAGAACAGTTCCTGTGTCTTGTTTAACTTACAAACTAAGATAATTACAACCCAGGACAGCTATGACGATTTCAACTATCAACCAATCTACGGCTGTATCAAAGGTTACATGCCATGAGATTACCTGTTATCTCACTTAGCTGCATCAAAGGTGCCAGCGACTAACCCTACACTCTTTCAAGCAAGTGAAAACAAGTGAGAAAGTTCGATATCATACCACAGCTAAAACAGTGTTACAAAAACATCACAAACCACAATGCTGGTGTTATAATAACGCACCACAATGCTGGTGTTACAATAACACGCCATGATGCTGTGTTACAATAACACTCACGATGTTGGTGTTGCAATAACACATACCACGATGCTGGTGTTGCATTAACACACCATGATGCTAGTGTTATAACACACCACAATGCTGGTGTTACAATAACACACCACAATGCTGGTGTTACAATAACACACCACAATGCTGGTGTTCCAATAACACAACACAATGCTGGGGTTACACAATACACACAATGATACTGGTGTTACAATAACATGCACCATGATGCTAGTGTTCTCATGAACTCCATCTGCCGCCTCAACGCCATCTTTGCTGAGCGAGCCCTAGACGTCACATCATAAGCTACGCTGATGATATCCTCTTCCAAATTACTACAGTGCAACATGAACAACCTATATCCACGTCACCGACCTTTCAAACACTCCGGCTAGTCATCTCACACACTAAAACCAAGTTCATCTCACGCTTCCGCGTCAGACACCACTGATTCTGCAAGGACAAGACATCGATCAAGTACTCACCTACAGGTACCTTGGCTACCCAGCGGGCCACTACCAGAGCCACCACCGCTGTCGCCGCCCACGTCATCTCCCAGTGCCGTCAAGCAACGACGAGGCCCCTCCAGTCCTCACCACGGCCTCAAAGGACTCTGTCAGGGTCCTACGCCTCATGTACATTGCCATCGGCCAGAGCTGTCATAGATTATGCCTCTCCTGTCCTTGAGTTGCCTCCCAGCCGCGAGAACAAAGCATAGAGAAAATCCAACAGAGTTGACATCCGGCTGCCCTATGACCACCAGAATAGAAGTCATGGCGCTAACTAATCCTGCTCCCCGTCTGCAATCGAATTACTGCTCTCAATGCCATCCTTGGTGTTAACTTCTTCGCAGGAGCAATCGACTTCTGTCGTCACTGAACTCACATCTTAACACCCCCGCGCCGGCCTGTCCCCATTACTTTCTCTCTCAACTCTGGCCCGTCCACACTGTTACATCCTGCGTTATCACCTCTACACCCCGACCTCTCCCTCCCGAGTACACTCTTCCTCCTCTACCGTGGACCTCCCTGGTGTTGATGTTGTCGTCCACACCTTCCCTGGTCGTAAATCCACCCAACTGAGGTATAAGCTCAAACTTAACTGCCTTGAGCAGATTAATGATGTCGCTTCCTCTAAAGACCTCCTATCCTCGCTCACTGTGATGGGTCTGTTCACACACGCCAAGG
Organism: Homarus americanus; assembly: GCF_018991925.1. Lineage (NCBI taxonomy): Eukaryota > Metazoa > Arthropoda > Malacostraca > Decapoda > Nephropidae > Homarus > Homarus americanus. The sequence goes on along the minus strand of NW_024713344.1, from coordinate 49,566 downwards.
GCTGGGGCAGCTGTGTGGATTCCTGGCGCCAGGCCTGCAGGAAAATCAGGGTCCAGGACTGGGCCTCCTCCACTGATGCTGAAAGCATAGCCATCCTCAGCAGGCATCTATGAGGGGGCCACCACCAAAGACTGAACGCCGAACCTCCTTATAATCAGTGACAGCACTTCTGCGCTAGCGAGGCTCAAATTACTCCCTCCTCCCCCGCCCAACACACCTAGCTGCGCTAGAACAAACTGATGACATCCGTGTCAAGTTTTTGGATCCCGCCACATATAGGAATAACTGCCTCTGACACTGTTGATCAGCTTGCAAAGAAGCTACACAAGGAAGATACTAGCCACTCGCCTCTCCCTGAATCATCTCAAATCTCCCATACACACAAACGAGAGGCATTCAAAAAAAGACACACCTGAAACAAGGTACGCCACACTATGCCACTATGACGCTGTAAACCTGACGCACAACCCCACTACAAAGAATATCAATCCCTGACTCGATCTCAACAGCTTATATACATGACTGCCCTAGGGTACAGGTACATAGGAGCTATCACAACCCTGAGCCTCACCGCACTGTTTGTAAACTTTGTGGCCAACCTGACTTCACATCCTCTCTCACTACAACCTCACTTGCCCTATGACCTCCTCCTATAGGTCCCCAGCCATTACCAACACCTCTTCCCTCCCAGACCAGATATCCTCTCCTTGTCACAGGCCTGACATTTGACATTATTAGGGACCTGCCACTTTTGCCATAAACAGATAAAATGTACCGGAACTTTCCCCACACACTCATCATTCTCTCTCATTTTATGTAACTTGACAGAACCTATGACCCTTCTGCTTTTACGCCCTTAATGTACGAGTCATAAAGGCAAGTATGAACTTTCATACTTCCCTGTTGGGCGCTAAACGCTTCTTCGCTTCACTTGCACAGGATATGGGTGCCCAATAAACTAGCCCTCGGGGCAAATCTGAATCTGATGCTGGTGTTATAATAACATGCACCATGATGCTGGTGTTATAATAACATGCGCCATGATGCTGGTGTTATAATAACATGCACCATGATGCTGGTGTTACAAACACACACCATGATGCTGGTGTTACAATAACACCATGAAGCTGGTAGTATAATAATACACCATGATGCTAGTGTTACAGTAACACACACCATGATGCTGGTGTTATAACAACACACCATGATGCTGGTGGTATAATAACATGCACCATGATGCTGGTGGTATAACATGCACCATGATGCTGGTGTTACAAAAACACACACCATGATGCTGGTGTTACAAACACACCATGATGCTGGTGTTACAATAACACACCATGATGCTTGTGTAATAAACACACCATGATGCTGGTGGTATGAAAACACACCATGATGCTGGTGATATAACATGCACCATGATGCTGGTGTTATAAAACACCATGATGCTGGTGGTATAATACACCATGATGCTGGTGGTATAATACATCATGATGCTGGTGTAATAACACACCAAGCAAAGGTATAGGACACCATGGTGCTGGTGGTATAATACACCATGGTGCTGGTGGTGGTATAATACATCATGATGCTGGTGTTATAATAAAACACACCATGATGCTGGTGTAATAACACAGCATGATGCTGGTATTATAATAACACACCATGATGCTGGTGTTATAAAAATACACACCAGGATGCTGGTTATAATACACCATGATGCTGGTGGTATAATACATCATGATGCTGGTGTAATAACACACCAAGGTGCTGGTGTTATAAGACACCATGATGCTGGTGGTATAATACACCATGGTGCTGGTGGTATAATACACCATGCTGCTGGTGGTATAATACATCATGATGCTGATATAATAAAACACACCATGATGCTGGTATAATAACACACCATGATGCTGGTGTTATAATAAACACACCATGATGCTGGTAATAACACAGCATGATGCTGGTGTAATAACACAGCATGATGCTGGTATTATAATAACACACCATGATGCTGGTGTTATAATAACACACCAGGATGCTGGTGGTATAATAACACACCATGATCCTGGTGTTATAACACACACCATGATGCTGGTATTATAATAACACACACCATGATACTGGTGATATAATAACATGCACCATGATGCTGGTGGTATAATACATCATGATGTTGGTGTTATAATAACACACACCATGATGCTGATGTTACAACACACCATGACGCTGGTGTTACAATACACACACCATGATGCTGGTCTTACAATAACACACCATGATGCTGGTGTTACAATAACACACATGATGGTGTTACAATAACACACACCATGATGCGGTGTTACAATAACACACATCATGATGCGGTGTAATAACACATCATGATGCGGTGTAATAACACATCATGATGCCGGTGTTACAATAACACACCATGATGCGGTGTTATAACACACTATGTATGGTGTTACAATAACACACATCATGATGCCAGTATTACAACAACACACATCATGATGCTCGTGTTACAATAACACACACATGATGTGTGAATAACAACATCATGGCGGTGTTAATAACACACATCATGATGCTGGTGTTACAATAACACATCATGATGCTGGTGGTATATAAAACACCATGATGCTACATGATGCTAAATAACACATCATGATGCTGAGATAATAACACACATCATGATGCTGGTGTTACAATAACACACATCATGATGCTGGTGTTACAATAACACACATCATGATGCTGGTGTTACAATAACACATGATGCTGAACTAACACACCATGATGCTGGTGTTATAACACACCATGATGCTGGTGTTACAATAACACACATCATGATGCTGGTGTTACAATAACACACATCATGATGCTGGTGTTACAATAACACACCATGATGCTGGTGTTATAATAACACACATCATGATGCTGGTGTTAATAACACACATCATGATGCTGGTGTTACAATAACACACATCATGATGCTGGTGTTATAATAACACACACCATGATGCTGGTGTTATAACACACCATGATGCTGGTGTAATAACACACCATGATGCTGGTGTTATAATAACACATCATGATGCTGGTGTTATAACACATCATGATGCTGGTGTTATAATAACACACATCATGATGCTGGTGTTATAATAACACACACCATGATGCTGGCAATAAACACACCATGATGCTGGTGTTATAATAACACACCATGATGGTGTTATAACACAAATGCAGTAACACATCATGATGTGGTGTTATACAACACATCATGAGCTGGTGTTATAATAACACACATCATGATGCTGGTGTTACAATAACACACATCATGATGCTGGTGTTACAATAACACACATCATGATGCCGGTGTTACAATAACACATCATGATGCTGGTGTTATAATAACACACATCATGATGCTGGTGTTACAATAACACACCATGATGCTGGTGTTATAATAACACACATCATGATGCTGGTGTTACAATAACACACATCATGATGCCGGTGTTATAATAACACATCATGATGCAGGTTATAATACACATCATGATGCCGGTGTTATAATAACACACATCATGATGTTGCAGATAATAACATCATGATGCCGGTGTTACAATAACACACATCATGATGCTGGTACAACAATAACACATCATGATGCCGAGTTACAATAACACACATCATGATGCCGGTGTTACAATAACACATCATGATGCTGGTGTTACAATAACACATCATGATGCCGGTGTTCAATAACACATCATGATGCCGGTGTTACAATAACACACCATGATGCTGGTGTTACAATAACACACCATGATGCCGGTGTTACAATAACACACATGATAGTGTTACAATAACACCATGATGCTGGTGTTACAATAACACACATCATGATGCGGTGTTATAACACATCATGATGCAGTGTTATAACACCATACCACACCTGATGTACAATAACACACATGATGCCGGTGTTACAATAACACACATCATGATGCTGCAATAACCATCATGATGCCGTGTAATAACACACATCATGATGCGGTGTTACAATAACAACATGTTAAATAACATCATGATGCCGGTGTTAACACACATCATGATGGTGGTGTTATAATAACACACATCATGATGCTGGTGTTATAACACCACATCATGATGCTGGTGTTACAATAACACACATCATGATGCTATAGAGTACACAGCACTCATGCTGGTGTTACAATAACACACACATGATGCTGGTGTTACAATAACACACATGATGCTAATTAACACATCATGATGCTGGTGTTACAATAACAACATGATGCTGGTGTTACAATAACACACATCATGATGCTGGTGTTATAACACACCATAATGATGCTGTATAATAATAACACCATGATGCTGGTGTTATAACAATCAGATGCTAATGTTATAACACACCATGATGCTGGTGTTATAATAACACATCATGATGCTGGTGTTATAATAAACACATGCTGGTGTTACAATAACACACCATGATGCTGGTGTTACAATAACACACACATGATGCTGGTGTTGCAATAACACACCATGATGCTGGTGTTATAATAACACCATGATGCTGGTGTTATAATAACACACCATGATGCTGGTGTTACAATAACACACACCATGATGCTGGTGTTACAATAACACACACCAGATGCTGGTGTAATAATAACACACCATGATGCTGGTGTTATAATAACACACCATGATGCTGGTGTTATAATAACACACACCATGATACTGGTGTTATAACACACCATGATGCTGGTGTTATAATAACACACCATGATGCTGGTGTTATAATAACACACCATAATGCAGGTGTTATAATAACTCACATCATGATGCTGGTGTTATAATAACACACATCATGATGATAGTGTTATAATAACACATCATGATGCTGGTGTTATAATAACACACATCATGATGCTGGTGTTAAAATAACACACTTCATGATGCTGGTGTTATAACACACATGATACTGGTGTTATAATAACACACCATGATGCAGGTGTTATAATAACTCACATCATGATGCTGGTGTTATAATAACACACATCATGATGATAGTGTTATAATAACACATCATGATGCTGGTGTTATAATAACACACATCATGATGCTGGTGTTATAATAATACACATCATGATGCTGGTGTTATAATAACACACACCATGATGCTGGTGTTAAAATAACACACCATGATGCTGGTGATAGAATAATACACATGATGCTAGTGTTATAATAACACACCATGATGCTGGTGTTATAATAACACACCATGATGCTGGTGTTATAATAACACACCATGATGCTGGTGTTATAATAACACCATGATGCTGGTGTTATAGTAACACACCATGATGCTGGTGTTATAATAACTCACATCATGATGCTGGTGTTATAATAACACATCATGATGATGGTGTTATAATAACACATCATGATGCTGGTGTTATAATAACACACATCATGATGCTGGTGTTATAATAACACACTTCATGATGCTGGTGTTATAATAACACACTTCATGATGCTGGTGTTATAATAACACACTTCATGATGCTGGTGTTATAATAACACACTTCATGATGCTGGTGTTATAACACACATGATACTGGTGTTATAATAATACACATCATGATGCTGGTGTTATAATAACACATCATGATGCTGGTGTTATAATAACACACATCATGATGCTGGTGTTAAAATAACACACCATGATGCTAGTGTTATAATAACACACATGATGCTGGTGTTATAATAACACACATGATGCTGGTGTTATAACACACCATGATGCTGGTGTTATAATAACACACCATGATGCTGGTATTATAATAAAGCACACCATGATGCTGGTGTTATAACATCATACCATGATGCTGGTGTTATAATAAAACACCATGATGATGGTGTTATGAAAACATACCATGATGCTAGTGTTATAACATCATACCATGATGCTGGTGTTATAATAAAACACCACAATGCTGGTGTTACAATAACACCACATTACCATAACACTGCATTTCTTCTGTCACACCTATGAGGGTGGACTGCCCATAAACATTTGTTGTTTAACACCTTCTCTGGTGTACAGCCCATAAATCTACAGACTCAACCCTCTGTGTTGGTAGGCTGTTTAGATAATGTCCCTGTTGAAGTGTGGGTCATTCTCCAACCACCAGGCACCAGACTCAAGATAGTACAGCCCAGTTCCCCCAGTTCACAGCCCGACATAATACCCTAAAGTCGTACCCTAAAGTCGTGTCGTGAGACCAGCTCTCCAGGCTGTACCACTCTCTAATTAATATCAGCTAATTACAAGCTAACAGCTAATGCTCATTAGTCTGTCAATACCAAATAAGTGTACAGACATGACTACCCAATATAACTAGAAAATTACCACGTGTGTTTACATTAAACCAAGGAACAACGAGTGAAGAGAACAGTTCCTGTGTCTTGTTTAACTTACAAGCTAAGATAATTACAACCCAGGACAGCTATGACGATTTCAACTATCAACCAATCTACGGCTGTATCAAAGGTTACATGCCATGAGATTACCTGTTATCTCACTCAGCTGCATCAAAGGTACCAGCGACTAACCCTACACTCATTCAAGCAAGTGATAACAAGTGAGAAAGTTCGATATCATACCACAGCTAAAACAGTGTTACAAAAACATCACAAACCACAATGCTGGTGTTATAATAACGCACCACAATGCTGGTGTTACAATAACACTCCACGATGTTGGTGTTGCATTAACACACCATGATGCTAGTGTTATAACAACACACCACAATGCTGGTGTTACAATAACACACCACAATGCTGGGGTTACAATAACACACCACAATGCTGGGGTTACAATAACACACCACAATGCTGGTGTTACAATAACACGCCATGATGCTCGTGTTACAATAACACTCCACGATGTTGGTGTTGCATTAACACACCATGATGCTAGTGTTATAACAACACACCACAATGCTGGTGTTACAATAACACACCACAATGCTGGGGTTACAGTAACACACCACAATGCTGGGGTTACAATAACATGCACCATGATGCTGGTGTTATAATAACATGCACCATGATGCTGGTGTTATAATAACATGCACCATGATGCTGGTGGTATAACATGCACCATGATGCTGGTGTTACATAAACACACACCATGATGCTGGTGTTACAATAACACACCATGATGCTGGTAGTATAATAACACACCATGATGCTGGTGTTACAGTAACACACCATGATGCTGGTGGTATGAAAACACACCATGATGCTGGTGTTATAATAACACACCATGATGCTGGTGATATAATAACATGCACCATGATGCTGGTGTTATAAAACACCATGATGCTGGTGGTATAATACACCATGATACTGGTGTTATAATAACACACATCATGATGCTGGTGTTATAATAACACACACCATGATACTGGTGTTATAACACATCATGATGCTGGTGTTATAATAACACACCATGGTGCTGGTGGTATAATACACCATGGTGCTGGTGGTATAATACATCATGATGCTGGTGTTATAATAAAACACACCATGATGCTGGTGTAATAACACAGCATGATGCTGGTATTATAATAACACACACCATGATGCTGGTGTTAAAATAACACACCAGGATGCTTTGTGGTATAATAACACACCATGATGCTGGTGTTATAATAACACACACCATGATGCTGGTGTTACAATAACACACACCATGATGCTGGTGTTACAATAACACACACCACAATGCTGGTGCTACAATAACACACACCATGATACTGGTGTTATAATAACACACCATGATGCTGGTGTTATAACACACACCATGATGCTGGTGTTATAATAACACACTTCATGATGCTGGTGTTATAATAACACCATGATGCTGGTGATATAATAACATGCACCATGATGCTGGTGTTATAACACACCATGATGCTGGTGGTATAATACACCATGATGCTGGTATTATAAGAACACACATCATGATGCTGGTGTTATAATAACACACATCATGATGCTGGTGTTATAATAACACACATCATGATGCTGGTGTTATAATAACACACATCATGATGCTGGTGTTATAATAACACACATCATGATGCTGGTGTTATAATAACACGCATCATGATGCTGGTGTTATAATAACACACATCATGATGCTGGTGTTATAATAACACACATCATGATGCTGGTGTTATAATAACACACATCATGATGCTGGTGTTATAATAACACATCATGATGCTGGTGTTATAATAACACACATCATGATGTTGGTGTTATAATAACACACATCATGATGCTGGTGTTATAATAACACACATCATGATGCTGGTGTTATAATAACACACATCATGATGCTGGTGTTATAATAACACACATCATGATGCTGGTGTTATAATAACACCAAGATGCAGGTGTTACAATAACACACACCATGATGGTGGTGTTATAATAACACACAGCATGATGCTGGTGTTATAATACCACACATCATGATGCTGGTGTTATAATACCACACATCATGATGCTGGTGTTATAATAACACACCATAATGCTGGTGAAATAATAATAACACCATGATGCTGGTGTTATAACACCATGATGCTAATGTTATAACACACCATGATGCTGGTGTTATAATAACACATCATGATGCTGGTGTTATAATAACACACACCATGATGCTGGTCGTATAATAACACACCATGATGCTGGTGTTACAATAACACACACCATGATGCTGGTGTTATAATAACACCACGATGCTGGTGTAATAACACACCATGATGCTGGTGTAATAATAACACACCATGATGCTGGTGTTATAATAACACACCATGATGCTGGTGTTATAATAACACACATGATGATGCTGGTGTTATAATAACACACACCATGATACTGGTGTTATAACACACCATGATGCTGGTGTTATAATGGCACACCATGATGCTGGTGTTATAATAACACATGATACTGGTGTTATAATAACACACATGATGATGCTGGTGTTATAATAACACACACCATGATACTGGTGTTATAACACACCATGATGCTGGTGTTATAATGGCACACCATGATGCTGGTGTTATAATAACACACATCATGATGCTGGTGTTATAATAACACATGATACTGGTGTTATAATAATACACATCATGATGCTGGTGTTATAATAACACACATCATGATGCTGGTGTTAAAATAACACACCATGATGCTGGTGTTATAAAAACACACCATGATGCAGGTGTTATAATAACACATCATGATGCTGGTGTTATAATAACACACCATGATGCTGGTGTTATAATAACACACATCATGATGCTGGTGTTATAATAACACACACCATGATACTGGTGTTATAACACATCATGATGCTGGTGTTATAATAACACACCATGATGCTGGTGTTATAATAACACCATGATGCTGGCTGTTATAGTAACACACCATGATGCTGGTGTTATAATAACTCACATCGTGATGCTGGTGTTATAATAACACACATCATGATGATGGTGTTATAATAACACATCATGATGCTGGTGTTATAATAACACACATCATGATACTGGTGTTATAATAACACACTTCATGATGCTGGTGTTATAACACACATGATACTGGTGTTATAATAATACACATCATGATGCTGGTGTTATAATAACACACATCATGATGCTGGTGTTATAATAACACACACCATGATGCTGGTGTTATAATAACACACACCATGATGCTGGTGTTATAATAACACACACCATGATGCTGGTGTTAAAATAACACACCATGATGCTGGTATTATAATAAAGCACACCATGATGCTGGTGTTATAATAAAACACCATGATGATGGTGTTATGAAAACATACCATGATGCTAGTGTTATAACATCATACCATGATGCTGGTGTTATAATAAAACACCACAATGCTGGTGTTACAATAACACCACATTACCATAACACTGCATTTCTTCTGTCACACCTATGAGGGTGGACTGCCCATAAACATTTGTTGTTTAACACCTTCTCTGGTGTACAGCCCATAAATCTACAGACTCAACCCTCTGTGTTGGTAGGCTGTTTAGATAATGTCCCTGTTGAAGTGTGGGTCATTCTCCAACCACCAGGCACCAGACTCAAGATAGTACAGCCCAGTTCCCCCAGTTCACAGCCCGACATAATACCCTAAAGTCGTGTCGTGAGACCAGCTCTCCAGGCTGTACCACTCTCTAATTAATATCAGCTAATTACAAGCTAACAGCTAATGCTCATTAGTCTGTCAATACCAAATAAGTGTACAGACATGACTACCCAATATAACTAGAAAATTACCACGTGTGTTTACATTAAACCAAGGAACAACGAGTGAAGAGAACAGTTCCTGTGTCTTGTTTAACTTACAAGCTAAGATAATTACAACCCAGGCCAGCTATGACGATTTCAACTATCAACCAATCTACGGCTGTATCAAAGGTTACATGCCATGAGATTACCTGTTATCTCACTCAGCTGCATCAAAGGTACCAGCGACTAACCCTACACTCATTCAAGCAAGTGATAACAAGTGAGAAAGTTCGATATCATACCACAGCTAAAACAGTGTTACAAAAACATCACAAACCACAATGCTGGTGTTATAATAACGCACCACAATGCTGGTGTTACAATAACACGCCATGATGCTCGTGTTACAATAACACTCCACGATGTTGGTGTTGCAATAACACATACCACGATGCTGGTGTTGCATTAACACACCATGATGCTAGTGTTATAACAACACACCACAATGCTGGCGTTACAATAACACACCACAATCTGGGGTTACAATAACACACCACAATGCTGGGGTTACAATAACACACCACAATGCTGGGGTTACAATAACACACACAATGATACTGGTGTTACAATAACATGCACCATGATGCTGGTGTTATAATAACATGCACCATGATGCTGGTGTTATAATAACATGCACCATGATGCTGGTGTTATAATAACATGCACCATGATGCTGGTGGTATAACATGCACCATGATGCTGGTGTTACAAAAACACACACCATGATGCTGGTGTTACAATAACACACACCATGATGCTGGTGTTACAGTAACACACACCATGATGCTGGTGTTATAATAACACACCATGATGCTGGTGATATAATAACATGCACCATGATGCTGGTGTTATAAAACACCATGATGCTGGTGGTATAATACACCATGATGCTGGTGGTATAATACAGCATGATGCTGGTGTAATAACACACCAAGGTGCTGGTGTTATAAGACACCATGATGCTGGTGGTATAATACACCATGGTGCTGGTGGTATAATACACCATGGTGCTGGTGGTATAATACATCATGATGCTGGTGTTATAATAAAACACACCATGATGCTGGTGTAATAACACAGCATGATGCTGGTATTATAACACACACCATGATGCTGGTGTTAAAATAACACACCAGGATGCTTTGTGGTATAATAACACACCAGGATGCTTTGTGGTATAATAACACACCATGATGCTGGTGTTACAATAACACACACCACAATGCTGGTGCTACAATAACACACACCATGATGCTGGTGTTATAATAACACAGCATGATGCTGGTGTTATAATAACACACCATGATGCTAGTGTTATAATAACACACCATGATGCTGGTGAAATATTAACATGCACCATGATGCTGGTGGTATAATACACCATGATGCTGGTGGTATAATACACCATGATGCTGGTGGTATAATACATCATGATGCTGGTGTAATAACACACCATGATGCTGGTGTTATAACACAACATGATGCAGGTGATATAATAACATGCACCATGATGCTCGTGTTATAACACACCATGATGCTGGTGGTATAACACACCATGATGCTGGTGGTATAATACACCATGATGCTGGTGTTATAATACATCATGATGCTGGTGTTATAATAACACACACCATGATGCTGGTGTAATAACACACCATGATGCTGGTGTTACAATAACACACACCATGATGCTAGTGTTATAATAACACACACCATGATGCTGGTGTAATAATAACACACCATGATGCTGGTGTAATAATAACACACCATGATGCTGGTGTTATAACACACCATGATGCTGGTGGTATAATACATGATGATGCTGGTGTTATAATAACACACACCATGATGCTCGTGTTATAACACACCATGACGCTGGTGTTACAATAACACACACCATGATGCTGGTGGTATAACACACCATGATGCTGGTGTTATAACACACACCAAGATGCTGGTGGTATAACACACCATGATGCTGGTGGTATAATACATGATGATGCTGGTGTTATAATAACACACACCATGATGCTCGTGTTATAACACACCATGACGCTGGTGTTACAATAACACACACCATGATGCTGGTGGTATAACACACCATGATGCTGGTGTTATAACACACACCATGATGCTGGTGTTAAAATAACACACACCATGATGCTTGTGTTAAAATAACACACACCCTGATGCTGGTGTTACAATAACACACACCAGGAATTTCGTTTAAAAAATCAGGCTTTGACATGAAATACATTAAGATCTTGTATTTCGCGAGTAATATATTGGAAAAAATGCGCCGAATTCAAATTCGCCAAATGCAAATACTGTACATAAACTGATGGGAAAAATAACAATATAGACTGGCCACTCTACATCAAGCTCTGATTTTCCCATTTATAACCTCCAAATGATCCAAATTCTGCCTTTATTGACCTGATTGTGCTTTCCAGAAACTAGATTTTAAGTCTTCCTCAAGTAACTTAATCACACGCTGCTTATCCTGCATTGAGTACTTGGCAAATTTAACTCCCTTATGATAGTCCCACTTCTCCTTTTCCTTAGTTGGCCACTTAGGTGGGTCTGTCCCACCAGCACCAGTAGGACCCCAGTAGAGGCAGAGGCCATTATCTTGACTCAACAGGTGGTAGCACCACCCAAAAAAGCACACAATAGCAGCCCGGGCAGTCACTAGGATGGCGTGGGATACAACTCGTTCTTGTAAACCTCTTTTACGTTCACCACCGGCAATTTGATCACCAGAATGTTTCTTGGAAACATTCTTCTTACCTTGTCTTTCCATATTCATCACTAGCACAACAAAATTGGATAAAACAGCAAAAATCACGGAGCAATCGATAGAAACCGCACGATTCAACTGATCACATGATGTAAAGAGAAAGCGCTAGTGTAAACCATTATTAGTCCTCACTGCGAAACATTCTTTTCACTTTTCTTTTCATCCAGTATTTATGGGTAACAGCTAAATTTGCAAAAATAAAATAAATTTACAGAGTACCTCTCAAAAAACACTTCACAAACAAAAGACAAGAATCAATTAAACATGTGATGTCGAACGTAAACTGTAAACATTGCATAACCCCTCACCACGCTTAAAACGTTGCGGATGGAATCAAAACATTGAGGATGGAATCGCGCTATAGCCAACATTCGTGTGCAAAGGTTAGCGTTTTACAAACAGCGTTCCCCTATTCATCAATCGCGTTGACTAAACACGCGTTGTAGCTGAAATGACTGTAGCTGGTATGAGGGCTGTGACATCATTCAAGAGGGTGGCCAGCATTCAGCTTGCTGGATCTCGCTAAACTCACGATATTTTACGCCAAATATAAGACTTGGTTACATTAGGTAGTGCTCGCGAAATTCAAAAACGCGAAATGAAATCGCGCAAAATATGAGATCTTACTTTAGTTTAAGATAAAATATTAGTGTAATGTACCAATATACCACACTTCCAATTAGTCAAAAAACAGTTAATAGGTTGAAAACCTCATGCACATTCTAGTCCTTTATTAATTGGTGACAGATTTGAACATTTGCCCTCAAATAAAATCAGTGAGTTTTTTACAGCAAATGCAGGAGTCAGTGATAAGGACATGGAAGGGGATTGTGGGGAAAAAGAAAAGTACTCTACTATATACAGAAGGACTGGGAATGGAGACTGATAGCAGGAAATACATGCTTGAAAACAAAGAAATCTATGACTATACTATTGTATACATAGATCTATGAAGCAGTCTACCAGCACAAGCTGTAGAATTGAGAACAGCACTAGGATTCAAAATAGCCCTAGATAAAATTATCAAGCACCACAGAGGGATTGGATTTCTTCCCATTGCATGGCTACCTCTAGTGGATGGCCATTAGGTAAATAAAGAGGCAGGATAACAGAAGAAGAGGACTTCTACAATATGTGTTAGAGGATACAATATAAAGAAAATGTACAATGAAGAGCTGGGAACCCACGGGCAACTATACTCACTAAGGCCAACCATCTTGTCTGGAACCTGGATCTCATCAGACTCGACTGCTCCAAGACCACGATGAGGACCGCCACCACCTGGAGGGCCTCCACCTCCAGGTGGACCACCTGGACCACCCATCAATGGCCCTCCCATGAAGACTCCGTCCCCACCTCCACCACCACCACCTCCTCCGCCACCACCACTGGAGCTGCCGCTTCCACTTCCGCCTCCACTGCCACTTCCTCCTCCTCCGCCACCACCGCCTCCGCTGCCGCCGCCGCCACCACCACCACCACCTGGGGGTCGCTTGGCATCAGGACCTACAGGCAAAATATTTATAAATATCAAATTGTTCTGCACTTTCAAAACACCAAACCCTGATACAGGTAAGTTCTACTTGCAGACCATTGCTAATTTGAACAAAATAAATGCAGTAAAGAAAACTCATTATTTCACTGTGAACTTTTAAAAGATCCACTATGTGACCTGCTGCAAGTTCTTTTTTTCATAATAGTTAACAATCATTTAAACAAGGAATTTCAACCTACGAAATCATATCTAAATACAATTTAACAAATCAATATCACAATCTCCAAGAATTTATCAGCCAAACAGTTTAAATCTCAAATATCTAGTTTTACAGGGTTCTGCCCAGATTTGTGAGTGCCAAAACAGGGGAGGAGATGGATATAGGATTAGCTCCCAATTTTCAACCCGGGGATAATTTTTGTAAAATATCAAACTACGTCAGGTTTTGAAGGTAAATTTGGAAAGATATTTTGGGGAGTTTTCACCAAACATAATTTGAATGATAATTGCAAACACAAGCAGCTCTCTTAGAATCTGTATTATACTTCACTGCATGAATTTTTGTTCTGGTTTAGCTCTTTCTCTGGGCATCTTAAATTATTAGGCCACTTAACGTGCAAGTGACACTTCAATAGATGCCCTTGTGACCAAGAGAGCCAGACAAACTTGACTGGCATAATAAGCTAGCTGTAGCGACTTGTTGACACCACTGGAGATAAATGGAGATTCCTACAAATTTAAACATTCTCTTTTTTACTACTAATTCTCTTATGCAATCACAAATTTATTTTACTATTTTCTCAGCCATTCTTCCTAAATTATTACACCAACTTCCACTCATAATTCAAACATCTTTCAAACCTTTACTCCAATCTAAACAATTTAAGTCTTCTCATTGATTTTTTGGCCTCCTAGTCCAAGTACAGTACTGTATATATCTAATTACCTTCCTTAAACCTGTCCAATAATTGCATTCACTTACTTTTAACATACACCCTCCACCTAACACTCCACTTGTTTTCACAAAATTGTACAGTATAACTTGCTGGTGGTACAGTACCACACAGCCTATGTTTGAGGTTCTCTAAGATATCTTTCCATGAGAGACAGTCTCTGACCCACATCCCTGTAGTTGCCTCTTTACACACTTACAGAATAAGTTAATGCTTTCAGGCCTTGAGCCATTATTAAGAACAGGAATAAGGGTACTGTACTAGTGCAATTGGATGACATTTAGATATTTTTTCTTCATAAATATGAACCAAATATTTTTAATTATTGCAACATGCTCTGAGGTTGCTGAATTAGATAACCTTATAACCTAGATTCTTGTGTATCCATAAATGAAGTACACAAATATATTTATAAAAGTTCCACTCACTTTACCTCCACAACCTATACTGTACTACAAGAGACTGTACAGTGAGGACCTCCAAACAAACTCAAGGACAGATGCTGTTAACATTTAGGTGACTGAGACCAAGACCAATATACAGTACAAAAGTCTTCACCATTATCCTCCAGCTGGAGAGAGGGAGAGCAAAAACTTCCCCACATTTGAAATTTAAGCATCTGGTTAAATTTGTCCATAAAGGAACTCAAGATAGAAATAAAATACACTTGGCCCAATCCAAGTAATATTAAACAAACAAATTTTTACTGCAACTAACAAATGAGCTTTATGTAGAGTAAAATACCAGCAGAACAATAAAACAACTCAACCAGAAGAGCCAAGCTGACAATGATGGTCAGAGCAATAGCTGTTCTGAAGACACTCTACAAGGGACACAAACCTCATGACAACATACACAACAACTTGATCAATCAAACTCCAGTGGTCTATTTATCAGCACTAACAGGAAGAAGATCCGACATAGATCCGAAAAGTGAGTCACTTAATATTACATTTTTGGAGAGAACCTACCTGGTAAACGATCCATGCCGCCTTCTGCCTCTTCCAAGGGACGCTTTTGACCGGACGGTTGGATCTTAGCAGCGATCTGTAGAAAACATCAATAATTATGGGAAAACTTTTTTCACTCTTTCAAGATTTTCCCACTTCGTGTAAGGTGGTCAGACACAGGCACAAATACAGTACAGGTTTTCCTATCATTTATTGTCTTTTATTCATTCTTAATGTTAAAAAAAGGTGTTCTGCTAAAGGAATCCCTTTCACAACAGGAACAGAATCAAGTTAACATTTCCCTTCACAGAAACCTGCTTCACTCATTAGGTTTTTTTCTTAACAAATGAAAGACACAGAGAAAGAGATCAGACACGTGACATTGTCAAGTCTCATCACTGATATGTCCCCTCAACAAAGACTAAATGCACTTGAAACTAGATGACCTTCACCAAAAATCACTTGTCACCACAGTCCTCTCAATCATACACACTACTGTTTCTTTATGTCCATCTACCTCACTACTTCGTCCATACTTCACTACCTCTTCCGATTTTCCTTTTGGTCTCCACGTCTTTTCTGTCAAGCATCTCTGATTTATACACCATTCCTGTACTTCCCATTCTCTCAGTGTGCAAACCTTCTCTGCCCAACATTACTTATTTTTCTTTCTTGTATCCTATTTAGCCCCACATACTGCTTTCTTTTACACCCCAAGTCCATGCCTCACACCCACATAATACTGAGGATTAACAAATTCTGCAATGCAGCTTTATCTTTGCCTGACATTGCTGTACCTCTCCAAGTATTTCTTAACTTCATTACAGTACTGTAATTTCTTTCCCTAGTTACTCTTTTATTAAATTCATCACTTGTCATTCCATTTCCTGAAACAATCAATCCAAGACACTTGATGTACTCCACATCATCCATTTATTTCTCCCTATCTCCCTTTTCTACTTATCATTACATTTGATCACACTCACTACTAACTTTCTATTACTACTCTTCCAAACTCCTTCCAGTTACTATATATAAAATGTTACATTTCTCTTTCATCACGTTTCTGAAAGCAACAACCATGTAAATATAAATACAGTAAGTCCTCGTTTAACGTTGCCCCCGATATCGTTGTTTCGTTATATTATCACTACGCTTTAAATACCCATGCTTCGGATAACCCTGTCACGGACTACTTTGTACGGCGCATAACCCCCTCTCATATTGGCGCGCTACGATGCTCTCATCTAGGCACGCTACGCTCTCACTCGCAAAGCGTCACACAGCGTCGCCAGTCTTTGTTAGGCTTCCACAGCGTTTGTGCGTGTTTAAGTGTTTTTGCTCTTAATACTGTACTTTAACCATTCAAAATGGCTTCCAAGCGCCCATCAAGCGCTACTGATGCTAGTGTTGTGAAGAAGCAACACAAGACCATTAGTCTTGCTATGAAAATGGAGGTTTTAACCCGTTTTGAGAAAGGTCAACATACGGTGGACATTGCTGCTTCCCTAGGTCTAACCCCCACAACAGTGCGTACTATCCGGACCAACACGGACAAGATTAAGGCTAGTGCTGAAGTGGTACTTCTCTGAGTGCAACAAAGACAAGTCGTGCTCAAAGTTCTGATTGAAAAGCTGAAAAGGATGCTCGCTATGTGGATGGAAGATCAGAATCAACGCAATGCCCCTGTGAGCCTTATTGTTATCCAGCAAAAAGCAAAATCCTTGTTTGACGACTTAAAGGCAGCAGAGGTAAAAGGATCGAAGGATGAGACCTTTACGGCCAGCCCAGGATGGTTTCAATGTTCTAAGCACCGTTGTAACTTCATAATATTAAGATGACTGGTGAAGCTGCTAGTTCAGATGCGATTGCTGCCAAAATATTCCCGCCAGAGTTCAAAAGCATTATCGAGGAGGCTACTCGGTGAAACAAGTCTTCAATGTGGATGAGACTGGTCTCTTATGGAAGAGGATGCCCGAAAAAACCTATATCGCCAAGGAAGAAAAAAGAGCACCAGGTTTTAAAGCGGCAAAAGACCGCTTGAAGCTCCTGCTTGGCGCGAACGCTGCTGGCGATTTCAAGCTGAAGCCGATGCTAATTTCTCGCGCTGCCAACCCACGTGCCATGAAAGGTTACTCTAGGGTTCACCTTCCTGTTATCTACATGGCAAATAAGACAGCATGGATAACCAGCGCCATATTTAGCCAGTGGTTAAACGTATACGCCGTCCCTGCACCGAAGGAGTATTGTGCCAAGGAGAACCTGGTCTTCAAAATTCTTCTTGTCATTGACAAGGCCCCAGCTCATCCTCCCAGCCTCGACGACTTACATGACAATGTTCGAGTTGTCTTCCTGTCTCCCAACAAGACAGCACTGATGCAGCCTATGGACCAAGGCGTTATCACCGCATTCAAGGCTTTTTATTTACAGCATACCATGGACCAACTGCTCAAGGCTACTGACGTAGAAAATAAACCTACTATCCGAGAATATTGGAGGGGCTTCAACATTCTTCATGCAATCGACAACATTGGTAAGGCATGGGAAGAAGTTTCAAAAAATTACCTGAATGGTGTGTGGTTTAAGTTATGGACCGAGTCATGAACATTTTTTCGTGATTCACGGACTTAGTCCCACCTGTGAATAGGGATATCCTCAGCTTGATTAGACAGGCAGGCTTTCCCGAGTTGGAAAAGCTTACTAATGAAGATCTGCTACTGCTAACAAAACAAGTGCCGCTGAAGATGATGATGTAGAAGAACCACAAAGAACGCTAACTACCAAGAAGATGGCAGAAGCGTTTGACATGATCCAGCAAGAAATGCAAATCTTCATTGATGACGACCTAAACAGAGCACATAGCTCAAAGATTATATGCAACATGGAGGAAACTCTTAGTTGCTATAATGAGATCTACAAGGACAAAAAGAAGAGGAGCACTAAGCAGTCAACTCTGGATTCTTTTTTTTTATCGCCGTAAGGCAGAAGCAGCATCTTCACAACAGCCTGCAAGCGAGGAGGAAAACCAGTCAGAGCGGGAGGAGCCACCCTCCTCCTCCGCTCCACTACTCACCACCTCCACCCATCAGCAAGTGCAATACAGAATGATTTAGTTTATTTATATATACCTGTAGGTAGTCGGCAACTACCAAACAGGGAGGTACTATCGCCTGGGAAGATATTGGAATAAATATGTTGTCTAATGGTAGACCCTGCTGCTATATGACATCACAAAAATTGTGACCAAGACCCAGGTTGCTGATCTGTCTTTCTGCCTCATTTGCACACAATTGCAGTCTCAATTGTTTCTCTTAGTTGACAACAGAACATACATATAGCATTTCACTATTGATTTGTTTTTCATTTTTGTATTTCTTTAATGTAATTCTTTATTATTATTATTATTATTAGTGTTAATATTATTGTTATTATTATTTTACTTTTCTTTTTATAAATTTTATTTACTAAGAATAATTATTAAATCCCCCAAAGTGTCGGTCAGTGACCTGTGCCCTGGTCCCCGTAAAAAAAAATAAAAAAATATTTTCCATAAAAATACCATTGAATTTCTGTATATGTAATGAATCTTATGGGGCAAAGGGAGGCTGGGGAACGTAACTCCCGTATTTTATCCATTACTTATGGGGAAATTGATTCCGTTGACGTTGTTTTTGTTAACGTCGCGGTTTTCAGGAACAGAACCATGACGTTAAGCGAGGACTTACTGTAATACAATCATGAAGTTGACTTACATCATCTTGTTGATCGTCTATCATGACTTTAACTGATGTTGCTAAAAGGAAAAGATAAGCAGAAATCTCTAATTCCATTGGAAGCAACAACCACCACCATTACTTACACTGATAGGTTTAAAACACGAGGACATATATATTGCACAATATATACATTAGATAGCTAATAAAAGATTAATTCCTAGATTATCATGTATCAACTAGTCTGAATTGCTGTAGGGTACATGTATAGTTGGATAGTAATGTGGTTAAGCAGTAATTCATTTATAAAATCTGTTGAATCAACCAGAGTTGTAGAACATCCACATTCTACTCCTGCTTGTCCATTGTACTGATGATTGGGAATAGATCCCTAGTACTGTACTGTAGTCACTCAAAAAAGTATCTGAAAAGTGGGGTCCAATGGATGTCAAAACGATCAATACAACCCGTTGTCTGGCCATTGTTGCCTCGGTAAGGTTGGTAAGCATGAGTAGATGTCACAACTGCTTATAACCAATGTAGTTTATCTTCATAATTACAAGTATCCTACGACATGTAAACAGTAAACATTGCATTATAGTCATACCTGTATGTAATCAGTATAATCAACCTACAAAGAAGGTTTGATGCCCCATGTGAAACACACTAGTGTCGACAACAGGGTAGAGTTGCCATGTTGCTATGAACCCAAACAATGTGTTCAGGATGCAGGAGGTGGTTACACAAAATATTAATTCAATAAACGTGAGATGCCATTACTGTCTACCTTACCTATTAATTATAACATGCCCTGATATCTAATACATGTATGAATACCAAATGCTACGTATGGATAGTCAACATATGCATTTAGTTGTTGTTGTTGTTGCGCAGAAGAACATTAAAGCATTACCACACACATATTGTTTACTGTATGTGTCTAACATGGATAATGTCTTTTTTAGACTGTCATTCCCTGTTAATATAACCATATTAATTATATTCATATGAAACACGTGAATGACAAACGGCAGGAAACGTCTTATATATATTACATGGCAACCATTGTGACATTTTTCAGATACTCTTTTGAGCGACTGTACTTCTGATGTGTTGGTGTACAAGAATAGTCTTTCCCAGGAATATTGGCCAAAATAACAGCATAAGAAATGTTGATATGCAACATGGAGGCAGATATGAAGCAAAAGCTTAGCTATAAAAAATGGACAAAGGACAAAATATTTTGGACTGGAATTTATTACTAGAACACCCGAGGCTACACTCTTTCACACACGATACTTATTAACAGACTACTGTAAGAGCAAAATATGGTTAGAACTTCACAGGTACCTGACCTGTACTACAAAAAGAAACTTTAATTATATCTGGAAACCAAAATCTAGTGTGACAATAGACATTTACCTAATACAGTAACTAAAAACCTGACCAACATCATACTTATCAATACTGAACTGTGCATGGACATTGGGTGGCCCATGTCTATAGGGTGAAAATTCAGTTACAGAAATCATGTTTCACATGGCTTCTCTCATTCCATTAGACACAGGGAACATAAATGCCAAATTTGGACTTAAGTAGATAATATTTAGAGGTCGCTTTAAATTGTTTGAATTTTATGTCCCCGAGTTGAATTCCCACCATTGAGCCATTGTCATGTGATTTACACTGCCTAGCATGTCAGAGCCTCTATTTTTGTGCTAGATGTCTATACCATATTTCATCATTCTCATGCTTTGATTTTGTTGCTTTCAGATGACATGACAATTTTGTTTTCTGTAATATTACAGGAGATTGCAGTTATAATATTTCCAGTTGTGGATCATAAGTAATACACCATTTGTCTTGTTTTATTACTATTCATTTCGGAGGTACAGTCCAACATTCTACCATCAACGTAACGGACGGATGCACGGAATCTAGCTTTTTATATATAGATAGATGTCACTACTAAATAAATAAGTGATCTGAAAATAATAATTTGGCCAATATTTTACTTGTGTAATCAGTTCTTCATATGGAGAAATGGAATTAAAATTTAGTTTTCGTTTGTTTTATACAATATTATGAAGTCTATTATGAAGTTTTCAGTTATGGATTTAATGGTCTACATAATTTAGCTTGTTTTCTTACTGTTCTCCCCAGATAACACAGAAAAGGGTGCAGACAAATTAAAAAAAACAAAAATTTAAGCAACCCCTAAATGTTGTTTGCTCGAGCCAAAATTTTACATGTTGAATCAGTTATCCACATGGAACAAGGGCAGGCTTGTGGAGCAATATATTTCTAAGGTTCAATTTTTTGGACCACCCTAAATTGGACAATGCATTTGAATTACACTTAAAAATCAAACTGCTAAATCTAGCAATGGTGATCTCTAATGCCCATCAATTTAATAATCAACCTCTTCTTAATGGATCAAGTACATACAAAAACAGGCCCATCAGCAGTTGGACATCAAAATGTCAAGTGCAAGACCATAATACGGTACACTGTTTGCAAGTGCAAAAAAGCGAGAGATTATAACAATCGCCACAAAAATTAAAACAGCTCATCTGTGTTTAGTCATGCACAGACAACAACACTATACCGGTACCAATTTTTAATTGCATAAAAAATACTGTATTTAACAGCATATTAGATGCACCCCGATTTAAGCAGGGAATTTTTAGGAAAAAACTTCTGTGTTTCCCCCCTGTAGCCATAGCTTTCTAAATATTAAATATAATATATATAATACATAAATACATGTGATATCTCCGTTAACCGGAACAATTGGTGCAGGGCTGTACCGGGAATGAGAAATTTCCGGGTAACGGGACGACTCCCTCAAAGCCGGAATAAAATCCCCCATCCCCGGAATTACATGGGTAACAGAAATATGTTCTTGGAAGTTCCAGAAATTGCCCATAATTACACCATCTCTCGAATTCGGAAAAATATCCCCCATCCATACCCAAAAAAAAAATTTCTCAAGAATTTCCAGAAAATGTGTTTGATTTTCATCTCTCAAACCCAGAATAAAACTCCCCATCCCCGAAATTTACCGGGCACCGGAAAAATTTCTGGAAAACGTGCCCTTCAGAAAATCGTTCCTAAAGCCGGAATTTTCCAGAAAATTCTGGCTTTGGGAACAATTTTCCCAGATAATTTCAATTCCTCCTATCGGAGAGGGATTCCACCTAACAGAGATATTACTGTAATATAATATAATATATACCGTAAAAGTATACAGTAAACTTTTGATAATTCGGAATTTCATATTATTCGGCACGTGTGTCGTCTTCAAATTCATTATAAAATAACTCTGAAAATACGGAGTTGTACAAAATTATCTGGGAAAATCT
This sequence comes from Homarus americanus, assembly GCF_018991925.1. NCBI lineage: Eukaryota > Metazoa > Arthropoda > Malacostraca > Decapoda > Nephropidae > Homarus > Homarus americanus. The sequence goes on along the minus strand of NW_024713344.1, from coordinate 25,832 downwards.
TGGCATGTTTGGCAACGTGGGTAACACTGCACTTCATACTTGGTCAGTCTGATGTTTGTTTTGTTGTGGTTGGGTGTGTGCTGGCTCACTCCACCCAGTACATGGGAAGAGAGGGTGCTGTAGCACCCCAATATTGGGTATAAAGTACTATACATTGCACCATAGTATCTAGGGCACCAGAATTAATGTTCAGCACTCCCTGGTAAAATTTGGTTCCTGCAGTACTAACCCAGTAACACCCAACAACCTCCCCCATTCATCTCAGGCCAGCAGAACATCTCCACTATTACGGTAAATCCATTGTCGTAGATTTTTATTTAATTTACAATGTAATTCACTTAATCTGAATTCCAACTCTGAATCTTCCAGGCATCCCAACTCTGTCCCCTATGGTAAAAATTCTAATTTAGTCCAGCAATCCAAAATTAACTGGTCATTTATTCATGTGTCTGCCACCTGTAGTACTATAAGCTTTTTAACCCTTTGGATGCGACATGCGGGTAAACCCGCCCAAAATATTATATTAATTAAATGCGACAAGCGGGGATATCCCACGGCCTTGAAAAAACTTCCCCAAATGAGACGACATGCGGACATATTATGTATTGAGGTATAGGAGTATTTCCTGAATGCAATATAGCTTATTTTTGTACTATTTTGTTTGATATTATCTGACTATGTAATACATATCTAAATTTGCTGTTTAGTAACCAAATTGATTAAATTTATTTGGCATATACCAGACATTGATTTATACCAATTTCCTGCATTTTTGGGTATAAATGTCATTTTTTCTTTAAAATTTGCACACGTGAATTTTTGTTCCAGATTTGGAAAATATACTAAAAGTTCTCTAGGAAAAACATATAGAAAATGTGATTATATGAAATTCATTTTTGGCAGGATAATTGACACTTTTCAGGAACCGGCGCGAAATTTAATTACGCACCTAAAGAGTTAAACAATAATTGCTGTAATAAACAAGAAAATTGATACATAGCATATCATCGCAAGAGAGGTCGGAGAGGTCCCTTTAAGCTGAATTCTCATTGAATCGAAGTGGTTTCAATGGAATAATTTAGTTTAGTACTTGAGAAACACAAAATACTAAAAAGACTGAGTCTACCCAGATGCACCTCAGCCCATCTCCTAGAATAAACAACACAGCTAAAATTAAAGGATACCAAATGGTCTGTTTACTGGCTGGGAAGATGGTGGGAGGGAGGTGAGGTGATATGTTTGACAGTTGATGCCAAGGTCTAGTGCTTATTTATTAATCTGTCCGTAAGAGTGACAAGTTTTTCTCTTATAAAATGTCACTAAACTGACCTGGGAGAATATAATTAACATTGCTGGAATTCTTATAATTGAGTGATTAGTTTGAATATAAACATGCTATAGTTTGCATTAAACATCCAAATTTTAGTTCTAACATTTTATTAAAGGGCTAAAATTTTTATCTCGTGCAAAATATATGACGTTTCAAATTATTCGCTGTCTTGCAAGATTCTAGCAATTATATTCTCCTAACTTTAGTCTGTGATATTATAAAAGATAAAAACTTAAAGCCTTCTGTATAACCACCAAACCCTGGCTAGGAGGGGGAGGGAGCGGAGGCGAGTGACACGTTTGATACTTGGCCTGAAGGTCTAATGAAATACAGTATTTATTTGTTTATTTATGTCCTTTAGATTGAGTTTTTGTTATTTGTTTATAAAATGTCCCAGAAGTGACCGGAGAGAATATAATTTACATTGCTGGAATTCTTATAAAATAAGTGATTAATTTGAATATAATCATCCTATAGTTTGCACTAGACAAAAATTTTAGTAATCATTTATTACATTATTTTGAGTACATGTACATTACAGCTTTGCCCTTAGGACAGTGTAGCGTGCCCAAAGAAACATCAGGCGCGAATTTTTAAATATGATGCGCCAGCTTGACTCGTGCAAAATAGGAAAGATGCACTTTAAATTAAAACATTGTCCTTAATTGTGGGTGTCGCTTTAAATCAATCATCTTAAACTGAATCGCTTTAAATCGACATTCTACTGTAGCAAATATTTTATGTACAAAAAATAGCTCCTTCCACACTCAAACCATCAACTTAGTGACACCACAGTTCAGCCAGGCAGTCAAATTCAGTGGAGTCAACCAGCTGACTGAGACGTGTGTGTGTGTGTGTGCGTGCGCCGGACGTCACATGGGAGGGAAGGAGGGGGTGAGTCAGCCATGCAGTACAGCTCACTAAGTGGCCTTCACATACGTTCACCTCCCCCACACACACACATTCAGCCCCTCGGAGCACATACTGATTGCTGTAAGAACAGCCCAGTCCCAACCAATGTAAAAATTATTAACTACGGTAGTAATCAACCAGTGTGTTCACTCCCAGCCAATTTTATCTTTTTGCACTGTTACTATGTTGAAATGCCCTGTAGTACAGTACTGTACAAGAATGACCTCCCCACCTAGTTATTATATACAATATCATATTTGTATCACTTATGTTACTTGTATATTATTTGTCAATCAAGCATCCCATTCCCCAATTATGTACTACAGGTACTTGTAACTGTATATTTTCAATACAGTAAAGCCTATGACAACGACGGTTATACTAACGATGATTCACATTTAAGACCCTGGTTAATTTAGGACCCAATTCAATTTACACCGTTATTTTCTTCGTATTTACAACGAAAATAGAATAAAATATAAAATAAAATTACAATTTCATATAAATAATAGCTAAATCCCGATATGTATTTAAAAAAAAAAACGCCTTGCGCACGGAGACTGCCAGGTTTGTGATTGGTGACGCCAGCATCACTAGTATAAATAGTCACATCTTGGCGGGCCTTTTGTTTTTACGCAGCTGAACAGGAAAAGGAGAAAAACTTTCTCAGGTTTCTTACGGCCTTTTTGCATCCCTATTCAACCAGAGCAAGAGAACAAGTGTTGGAAGTGCCAATTCAAAAGCTGAAAGAGTGTATAAGCTTAGCCGAGAAACTAGAGGTGTTAAAACGATATGAAAAAGGCGAGAGGTCTGTGGATATTAAATGGAGCAAGCAATGAACATATTTTCTGAAGTGGATACATTAACAGAACGAAGCATTAAAATGCATATGACCTCTGCATACTGTATAGTAAGAAAAGAAAGCAGCTGTTAAAGGTTCTTACGACAGCTTTATTATTCAAAGGTCGAAACCGATCAGCTACACCATCAAATTCAGCATTAGCAGTAGCTTCAGCAACAACTACAGTACAGGTTCAATAACAGTTTCAGCAACAGCTGACATTTTTATGGAAAGCTACAGCTTCAGCCTAAGTTGAACCTACAGCTTCAACCAGAGTTGAAACTGATGACTTCGTCATCTGAGTAAAAACTTGCACAACATTCATTGGCTGTTCATATGTTTTCGATTTTACCACCATTGGTGAGTAGAATTTTTGTTTTACATTCATACCGGTAAGTATTATTTAAACATATATGAACAGTAATAAGTTAGAAGAGGCGGGAAAAATATGAAGTAGTTCGCAGTCATATTTCCCGCCTCTGCTGACGGCCGTGTAATATTTCAATGTGATTCTGATCTTTTAAAATGTTGTTTTTGCATAATGTACTATTACTGATATGTTATTTGTCTTAGTATGTCTTATTGTAGGTAAAAATAAGTACGTATACATTGTATATTAAAAGCATCCTCCGAAAGCGTGAATTTGCTACCCGAGTTTATCAGTTAATTCACGTGTAATACTTCTGATAAATTTCCTTCGTGCTTATGTTTGACATAATGAAGGCATGTATCTTTATATACCGTATTTGCCGGCATATAAGACGCATTTTTTTTCTTCAATGTATCCCAAATTACCTTGCGTCTAATGCGCCCGTATTACGGATGGAAGGCCGAGCGCCATAGGCAGAGGTGCCTAGCTAGGGAGTCTGGGACGAGCAGTAGTCCACTAAACACAAAAATTTTGTTACTAATAATATTACTAATAATAAATTACTGAAAAACAAGCCAAATTATCACAAACTTGCGGCAAATGGCTAAACGGTTGAGGGAAGCTCACAACATCTCACTGTACCTCCCTCACCAGCATACATAACCCACACCAAATACATGTCTTACTTTATTTAATGACTGTTACTTTTAAGAAACATTTGTTTATTGTCTAAATGAAAAATATCCCTAGAAAGATTAAAGAAATGCTAACAGAAAGTTCAGCCACCAGTCACCCATTTGCAATGTGTCGATGGCGCCAAAACAATAGCGATGTTGCCACACCCTGGTGGCCGATCATGGCAACAAAAAACATAACGGCTAAAAATACGAGTTTCACTTCCTGTCGGTAATTATCTTGACCAAAATATAAACAAGCTACACAGCTGCTCTGATCAGAGGTAAGGTTGAGTTAGTATAATGTTACTATACAAATGAGATGCGTTCCCAAGTGTGACCTTTTCATATTTTTTTTGTAGCTTTTTACCCTCTTTTCCCCCAAAAAACAATACAATTACTTTAATGAAAATTGCAAACTCCACTCTTTAAATAATGTTTCTGAATGCACATTCATAAAATATAAATGAATAATATGGTCACACAAGAGGAGATGGGACGCCATTGTTTTCGTATGTGTTTACAGCTAGGAGTCCGGAACAATGGTTCTACACGAGAAAATTAAGAAACTAAGACCCTGGTTGTAGCTGTAGTAAAATTAATGTAAAAAAATTTATATATATGTTTTAAGTAACATTATTTAATGTTAATAAATAGAACAATAGAAGTAGCTAACCACTAATGGCAGAGAAAAAAAAAGAGATGGACTGGGAACGCCAGCATATATGTGCGCATTTAAGGATACCGCGTCATTTATCTTTTTAAGAATATGTACAAAAGATTCATTATTGTTTATTACTGAATATGTATTTGATTGAATTAATCTTTATATGTGCGAAATGAACAATACAATTCATTAATATGTCGAATATTAAAACACACAAGAGGATAAGAGTCAGCATTGTCAGTGTTTACACCCATAATGTCAGTTATCCACCTGAAACTGAAGAAAATAAGACCCTGGTTGTTGTTGTAGTACTAAAATTAATGTAAAAAAAATGTGTTTAAATTAATGTTATTTAATGTACAGTAGAAGTAACCACTGATATTAAAGAAAAAGTGAGACTGATAGTGGAACGCCAATGTACAAGTGCACACTCAAGGAATATGTACAAAAGATTCATTATTGTTTATAACTGAATATGTATTTGATTGAATTAGTGTTTATATATGTGAAATGAACAATACAATTCATTAGTAATACGTAGAATATTATAACACACGAAGAGACAAGACAGCATTGTTTTCGTGAGTGACAGTGGTTTTACATAAGAAACTGAAGAAAATAAGACTGGTTGTAGTTGTAGTGAACTTAATTTAAAAAAATTAATACCTGTATGTATGTTTTAAGTAATGTTATTTAATGTTAATAAATGGAACACTAGAAGTAACTAACCACTAATGGTAAAGAAATAAGACAATTGGGAACGCCAACGTATGTACAGTAAGTGCGTACATACGAAAACATATCGTCATTTCTCTACATATGAATATGAAAGCAACACTTATTTACCGTTCATATATGTTTTAAATAATATTTACGAATGTAAAACAAAAATTCTACTCGCCAATGGTGGTAAAGTCTAAAACATAAGGACAGCCAATGAATATTGTGCGAGTTTTTACTCAGACGCCGAAGTCATCGGGTTCAACTCTGGCTGAAGCTGTAGCTTTCCATAAAGCTGTTGCTGAAACTGTTACTGAACCTGCTTATGATAAATTTGATGGTGTAGCTGAAGTTGATGGTTTAGGCCTTCGAATAATAAAGCTGTCGAAAGAACCTTGCACAGCTGCTTTCTTTTCTCATTATGCAGTATATCTTGTGTTTATTTAAATTTTAATGCTTTGCTCTGTTAATGGATCCACTTAAAAAATATGTTCATTACTTGCTCTATATAATATCCACAGACCTTTCACCTTTTTTATATCGTTTTAACACATCTAGTTTCTCAGCTAAGCTTATATACACTTTCTATTAGCTTTTGAAACAACACTACCATCACTTGCTCATGTTGAATAGGGATGCAAAAATGCTGTAAGAAACTTAAGAAAGTTTTTCTCTGTTCCAGATGCGTGAAAACAAAAGGCCCGCCAAGCTTCGCCTGTTGTTTACCACTCAGTAGCCGGGCAGCGTCTTTGTGCAAGGCGCTCTTCATTTTTTTAACATTAATTTTTTTTTTTGTAATACAGGTTGTACCTCTCTAATCCGGCATTCTGTGGTCCGGAACGATTTTAGTTTTTTTTTTTACTTATCTGAATTATTATTATTATTATTATTATTACAGGAGTATTACATTTTCACCCCTCAGGCTCCAATGTGGGTCAGTGACCTGTGCCCGGGTGGGCTAATCCGTAAAAAAAAAGCCGCGGGACATTAAGGTTTGTTTACATCCGCAGTTCGGCGCTCTCTCTCTCTCTCTCTCTCTCTGTCTATATAGAGTACAACATTTCACCCTTCAATATATATGAACAGTAAATAAGTGTTGCTTTCATATCCATTTGTAGAGTAATGACGATATGTTTTTACATGTGCGCACTTACATACGCGATCTCACTTTTTTCTTTAACATTCATGGTTAACTACAGTAAAAGTCCAAAAATCCGGACCACCCGAGAATCCGGACTTTTGGAAAACTACCGGGTAATTATTTTTTTTAGCGGGCTTTTGTGTGTATGTGCGCATGCGTGAGCGCCACAGCGACAACAAGCGACCACGTGGTCTCCACTTTAAAACGAGCAATCAAACTGTGACAACATACAGTATATACTCGTCTATAACCCCCCTCGTTTATCTGTCGACCCTGATTTTTTGACCAAGAAATCGTTAATTTATGATATTCCTCGTTTATAGTTCGACCCATGTTTTTGAGGGTAAGGAAACAACAAAACCTTCAGTAAAAACGCTCTACGTCCTATAAACTGAAACACGAGTACCGAAGGCAAATTGTTTACCATTTATTATTACAACACTTTACACTGAAACGCGGGTAGTTTCAACAAAAATATTGTATATTTCCATTCAAGTATTTATTCAAGTCAATTAGGAGGGAATATTATTGTAATACAACAGTTTTTTAACTAAACCATTCGAAAAGCGATTACGGTAACATCTTTTGAACGAAAGAAAGCGAAAGTCGTTGTTTTCGTCACGATTTTATCCCACTTTCCACTTTAATACGTACGTAATTTCAGCAAAAATATTACATTTCCGTGAATGTATTGTATCAAGCACAGTATGAATAGAATATCATTGTAATATAACAGAATTTTAACCGAAAACTATTAAAAAAACGAGTAACATCTCTAGAACATCGGAAGCTTAGGTAAAGTCTTTTGTTTTCGACATGTATTTTATCCTATTTTACATTGAAATACATCACGTTTCAGCAAAACTACTATTTATTTCCGAGAATATATTCATTCAGGTGCAGTTTAGGTAAAATATACGTGTGATGTAATAGTTTTTTAACTGAAAACGATTCGAAAAACACGTACCCTCTAGCCCTGTTCAAGGAGAGGACTGGGAAAAGCCGTTTGGTGCTGCAGACGATGACAAAGAAAATGATTTTGATGGATTTTAATGAAAATATTCAGAAGTATGGTATCGTAGTATTTATTCAAGTCAATTAGGATAGAATATTATTGTAATACATACAACAGTTTTTTAACTAAACCAATCGAAAAGCGATTACGGTAACATCTTTTGAACGAAAGAAAGCGAAAGTCATTGTTTTCGTCACGATTTGATCCCACTTTCCACTGTAATACGTACGTCATTTTAGCAAAAATATTACATTTCCGTGAATGCATTATATCAAGCACAGTATGAATAGAATACCATTGTAATATAACAATATTTTGAGTCCTACTCTTTCCATTTACAGATTACTGTACAAGCCCATAATAATGGCTCCTAAAGTAGATAAACTTCATTGTGTGAAGAGAAAGAAGAACACGTTGAAATTGAGTGACAAACTTGAAATAATTAAGAAACTAGTACGTGGTGTGAGCAATACTGTTCTAATGGAAACTACAGCAATGGAAAGTCTACAATTTATGATATCAAAAAGGCAAAGAATAAAATTTTAGAATTCACAGCTTTTTCATTAAAACTGCTCGTTTTGATAAATGAAGCATGCTATATTTGCTAATGAATAAACTATCAAAATGTACCTGTTCATCTCTTCTTTATTCCTCCTTAAATTTTATTTTTAAAAGTACTGCCTGAGAATCCGGAAAATCCGGACCGACCCAATCCCCAAGCAGTCCGGATTTTTGGACTTCTACTGTACTTATATTGTTCCCTTTATTAACATTAAATAACATTACTTCAAACAACCATATTAATTTTTACATTAATTTTACTACAGCTACAACCAGGGTCTTATTTTCTTGTTTTTTATGTAGAACCAATCATCAGTCACTGGTTTTGTAAACATTAACGAAAACAATGCCGGCAGCCGTCTCGTCTCCTAATGTGTTTTAACATTCCATGAATTATTAATGAATTGTATTGTTCATTTTGCACACACAAACATTAAATCAATAAAATAAATCAGAAACATTAATTAAAACATACCATATATGAACAGTAAATAAGTGTTGCTTTCATATTCTTATGAAGAGTAATGACGATATGTTTTTCACATGTGCGCACTTACATACGCGCAGTCTCACTTTTTTCTCTAACATTAATGGTTTGCTGCTTTTATTGTTCTATTTATTAACATTAGATAACATTACTTAAAACAACCATATTAATTTTTTACATTAATTTTACTACAGCAACAACCAGGGTCTTAGTTTCTTGTTTTATATGTAGAACCAGTCAGTCACTGGTTTTGTAATCAACGAAAACAATGCTGTGTCGTCTCCTCGTGCGTTTTAATATTCTACGTATTATTAATGGATTGTATTGCTCATTTTGCACACAAACATTAATTCAATAAAAAAGACATTCAGTAATAAACAATAATGAATCTTTTGTACATAGGAGTAAGGACGCTGTTTACACGATTGTGCACGGCTAAATGTTGGCGGACCGCTCAAGCCCGTCGAAATTCGAGTTTCCGCCGTCAAAATTTTAAATTATGTAGTGTTTTTTTTGTGTCCAAATAAAAAACGTTGAATTAAAAACGTGTGAAATTTGAGAAGCTACTGTACGACATTTAACCCTTCAATATGTCTTCAAAGAGACCACGAAGCAGTGAAAGTGGTGCTAACGTAAGCGCAAGTCACTTCTGTCCAGGAAAAGGGTGAATTTCCATGGTCCGGCACCGGTCAGGTCCCGAGGTTGCCGGACTAGAGGGGTACAACCTGTACATATCAGGATTCAGTTTTTATTTATACAAAAATTTTATTTTATTTAATTTTTTATTATATTTTGGTCGTAAATACGAATGAAATAAGGCCGGAAATTGAATTGGGTCCTAAATTAACTAGGGTCTTAAATATGAAAAGTTGTTGGTCTAACAGTTGTTATCGGAGGCTTTACTGTATACAGTCTCTCCTCGACTTACGACGGGGTTCCGTCCCGACGACCAGGTCGTAAGTCGAAAAGGCGAAAATAATACATAGAAATTCTAAAATGGGTGTCTATTTTTCTTCTCAGCACCACGAGAACTCTCATTTCTATGCTTGCCAGCCATTTTAAAGGGAATTACAAACGAAAAATTTTCAGTACACAGCGAGATCACTAACGTCGGGACTCGAAAATAAGTAATGTGAAAAATATTTTATACAACCATGGCCGTCGTTTGTCCGGATTGTCGTAAGTTGAATATCTCGTAAGTCGAGGAGAGACTGTATTGTATTTGCACGCACAAAATCATGCTTTCCCCTACAAAATCACTTTCAATAATTGTATCACTAAACATACTAAAAAAATCCACAAAATATCTTTGTAAAATATGGGTGCGTCTCATATGCCGGCAAATACGGTAATTTAGTTAAATATCTTTCTTGTCAGAAACGGTCATTATTAATAAACTCGTTTAGAAATGCAGTGGTCCCTCGATCAACGAACACAATTGGTTCCACAGTCGTTCGTTAACCGAAAATTTCGTTAACCGAATCTATTATTTCAATGGGATATTCGGTAATTGGTTCCAACTCACAGAAAAAGTACAGTATACATCCATAGTACTGTATATTAGTAATAGAATTAACAAAACATTAAATATAAACTAAATACTGTACAGTACTGTACAATAATAAATAAAAACAGGAGAAAAACTGTATTTTAACTTAGTTCGAGATGTGTATGTCATATTCCCGGCAGCTTTGTTTACATATCAAACAGCTGATTGTAGAGGCAGTCGATGATGACATGCCATATTCTTTACAGAGAGCATTGGTTCTAATGCATTCTTCATGTTTCAAAATAATTTCTGCACTGAATATTATCAATATGTTAGCTAAATTTCAGAATGACCAATAATTTTAATGTAAAATTGCAAAAATATTCAAATAGACCAACAAACTGGACGTTCACTGTAAACAAAGTTAAACTGAGAAGGGTTGTTGGGTGATTCAATCAGCTGATTGGCGCACAAAAACTGCTCCCTCTACTGTAGATATTATCAATATGTTACCTAAATTTCAGGATGACCAATAATTTTAATATAAAAATGCAGAAATATTCAAGAGACCGACTTTCTTGATATTTACTCCACTGGAAACGAATGTAAACATAGAACTGATTACTGTATTGGCGGACTGGATGATCAGCTGATGCGCACAACAAAACATGTTTCTCGTAAGGATTTTGTCAATTGAAGTTTTGTTTGTTAATCGAACTGAAAATCCTTATGGGAGCTAATTCGTTAACCAAAATTTCGTTAATTGGACCGTTCGTTAATCGAGAGACCACTGTACATCATTACTCAGGACAAAATCAGACAGGTTTGCAACAGCCAATCAATTGTAACTCTTTGAGGGGGCGAGGCATCTTTTGCCAGCTGGGAAAAAACACGCTATAGTTAACCCTTAGGCCGTGGGTGACGTTCCAGAATGTCCGCCTATTCCCGCCACTGTTTTTATTATTATTATTTGGGGAAAAGTTTATTTTTTCTCGATTTATTCACCCCGGGTTTCAGCCAGCAGCACCCTAATCCTTAAGGGTTAAGTTAATTTTCATTTTTCTCTAGTCAAGTTACCTGATTTTCTGAACAGTAACTAGTTTAGTTAAGAATTTTTCTTAAGTTAGGTTAGGGGAATTTTCATGCGGATTAAATAATTTAATACAGCCCCCCCCAAATTCGCAGGGGTTAAGTTCTAAAAATGGCCGCAAATCGCCAAATCTGCGAATAACATTTGCAGACCAATGGGGGAGGGGGGATACATTTTTTACTTGTGTACATAGAAATGTATATTCCCTTTATGTGCTTGCCCGTAGGACAATTATTTCTTTTACCTGTAGTAATGTGTGTGTGTAGATGCGCACACACACAAAACACATTGGAAAATCCTCTCAAATAATCAGAAACAAATTTATTAAAAATGTGAGTCTACACTCAAGTACGCGCTATATTAATAAAGTACTGTACAGTAGAACGTCAATTTAAAATTATTGATTTAAAGCGACACCCACTATTAAGAACAATGTATTACATGTAATTTAAAGCAAATCTTTCCTATGTTACGAGTCATTCAGGCACACGTTATGGAATGCACACACTTTTAAAATTCGCGCCTAATGTTTACCGCCAGAAATGTCTCTGGGCTCGCAACACGGGTGACCGCCACCCTCCCACACCCTCAGTTCTCGCACTGATGCTCTAGTGAACGGACATCTTGTGTGATGCTATCTCCTACCACATGCATCAACCATTGCCACTATGTACAAGAGGCCAGCCACTACATCATTAACTACCCCCAAAGACCAAGAAATCCAGGCAAGGAATTACACTGGAGCAGAAAATCAAGGTGCTGGAAGCACGGTAGTGAGATAATGGTGCTTCAAGAGTGGGGCGCCAATTTGGACCGTGATGTGGATTCGGTTTAAAGCGACCATCCTTGGAACGTATCTCGTGTTATATCGACATTCTATTGTACCTGAATAGCCAAACTGAGTCAGGCAGTCTGGCACATTACTTCCTTGGTATGAATAAGTCTTGACAAAATAACTTTAATTCTTTTATCACAGGGACACTGCAATGACAACTGCTCAACTGAGAGGCAGCAGGCAGGGTGGCCTCTCCAGTCTGGCTACAAACATTTCGTGTACAGGTAGTTCTGCTATAACGCGATAATTGTGTTCTAGTAAAATATCGTGTTATAGAAAATCGCGTAATAGAAATAACAGGGCTTATGGAGAAAATAGGGTTAGGTGCAGATTACTCGAAATCGAAAAAATTTAGTAGTTAGCCTAACACAAAGGATAGCACAGTCTAAATAAATGTTACATTCATATCTAATAATGAAATCATACAGTAAATGTAACACTTTACTTGATGGGGGAGAAGGGTGATTTTGAGGTTGATAAAATCGAGCTTCTCTTCAAGTGTTATATCCTTTCTTTTACGATCATCACCGGGAATTCTATCACCAGAACGCTTCTTGTTGATATTCTTCTTTACTATATTCACAGTTAATACAGTGGGGTATGCTATAACGAACGGATCCTACTACGAATATTCCTATAACGAACGGTTTTACCTATAAAATTGAGAATGCTATAACGAACGAAACTCCTACAACGAACATTATTTAATTTTTTTTCTAATTTATTGTTTTTTTATTACAAATATTAATGATATTCTTTATTTCAGGGGTTTAGATGCATCTTTATGCACTTTTTTAAAATTTTTACAATTTTATATTATATTTTTCAGTGTTAAGTGGTTGTATTTGGGGCCCTGGAATGGATTAATCCTATAACGAACGAATGCTATAACGAACAAGGTTCTAGAACCAATTAGATTCGTTATAGCATACCCCACTGTACCACAAAATTGGAGAAATAGTAAGCAAAAATCGCGTTATAGCAAACAAGCGTTCGCGTTATACAAATATCGTTCCTAATTCATAAATCGCGTTAGAGCAAATTCGCGTTATCAAAACACGCGTTATAGCAGAAATCACTGTACTGTACAGGAAAGTCAACAGTATGGATACTAACTGGGTGCAAGGGCTGGTGTGCTATATATTTGTTGCTATTTTTTCTAAGGAGTTAACCGATTATTAATCTAAGCTAATCAAGTAATTTGCTAAAATTTCAATTAAGTTAAACTTTAATTTCAAAAGTTAACAAGTGAAGCTAAGTGAATTAATTGCCCCATGCCTGCTACAGCTACAACCAGGGTCTTTTTTTCTTGTTTCATAAGTAGAACCATCGTCACAGTGTAAACACTAACAAAAACAATGCCGTCTTGTCTCCTCTTGCGTGTTTTAATATTCTACGTATTAAGGAATTGTATTGCTCATTTCGCATATACTGTATAAACATTAACTCAATCAAATACATATTCAGTAATAAACAAAAATAAATATTTTGTACACACGTAATATTTCCAATGACTGGAACAATTGGTGCAGAGTACTTCCGGGAATGAGAGATTTATGGGTAACGAGATGACGCTCTCAAAGTCAGAAAAAATCCCTCATCCCCGGAATTTTCCAGGTCCGATTTATCGAGGTTTTACTGTATACCTTCCTAAAATTACGAGTCGAAAATAACCATACCATAGCTCACGGGTTGGTGATTACAATGACGAGTCTCAGGGGCGTACCTAGAATATTTGGCACCCGGAGCAGACCCTTCCTTTGGCACCCCCCTCTCCCAAAAATTAATAATTTTAAAAATTAAATACCCATACACTGAGAACATTAATCATGTTTGCAAGTAAAATTTCAAGTGGATAACAGTACAGTACTGTATTAAGCAAATTGGAAATGAGAAAAATGCAGGACAATAAAAATTCAGCAAACAGGTAATACTGCATAGCATTGATATAACAAAAACACATCTCCAACCAGAGAAAACATCACCAGTAAGAATTTTAAAAATGGTAACAGAAAATCCAGTCTCAAAGCTCCGCATATTCTTCAAAGAGGAATAGAAAAAATTTCACAATCTCTGCTTTTGAGCCTTAATTTCTGCGAATTGGTCAATGACCTCATCAAAATTCGCTTTCTTTGCATATTCATGCTCAATTGAAAGCAAAGCCAGGGTTATCAATTTTGTCTGATTCGTGCTTGAGCGAAGGAAATTTTTTATCAGTTTTAATTTGGAAAAACTTCTTTCACGTTCACTTCTTTCAGTTAGTCAAAAAGAATTTCAAGCACAATGACAAGCTTGGCAGGGATTCACAAAAAATTCCATTTTACAATACTCTAAAAAATGCAATGCTGTCCACTTCTATGGTTCTTCAGGGCTGATTTTGGCAGCTTCCAAATGTCTCCAAAGTCGTCCAATTTCCATACCGATATCTTCATCAGAGAATTCATCGAACGCTTTAGTCAATTCTGGAATACACTTCCGAAGATCTTCTGTTGCAATAACCATAGAGTTTGGCTGAATAGCAGCAAAGATTGACAGAATGTGATTCATCGCCTTTGAACGAATCTCCAATTCTTGATGAAAGCCATCAGGGCATTCAAACATAGCCCTTTTCACTTCCTCTGGCAATGTGAGTCCAGCATCCTTTGCCATCTCTCCTGGCATCCTTTTTTGGAGCCTTATCCCTCCCTCCTCTCTCCAGAGAAATGCCCATTTCCTCACACTGTGTGGCTGCATAATGAATGGCCCTCTCCACAATTTCATTCCCCTGATATTCAAGAAACAACTTTAAGGGGAGCGTCTGGTTGAAATACAAGGGGCCTTAAATATTGGCCGAATGCTTTGATATTCCTGTCACTAATTACAGACAACATGTAGGTCAATTCTAGCCCCCAAACTCTCTCCACTGCCCCCTTCATTTTTGGCCCTTTTCACCCCATTCTAAATTTTCAAGGTACTTCGCCTTCATTATTATTTGCTCCACTGTCTTGAAATTTAGGATAAGTTTACTTTTCGCTTTGGCTTAGGTCTACAAATTTTTTGAAAATCACATGCCACTGAAGAAACGTATTGCCGTTTCACCATTTCCATAGAACCTATTTATCATTTCATATAACAGAGAACAACCTTCACACTGAAAGTAAGAATCCGCCGCCAAACTGCGCAGTACACCGAAGGGAAAAATTCTCATCTAAAAAAAGATGAAACAGCTGTAAAGAACCGAACCATAATTTTCCGTATACAGTACTTATATGTGTATTGGAAAGTTTTACTGTCACAACTAACACTCACGAGACAATGGGAAAAATTTTTCAGCATAAAATTAACATAATCTAAGCTAACCTTTCTTAAATCTAATTAGTACAGATTGACAATCCCTTATCCTAAATCCTTGGGGCCAGAGGCATTTTGGATTTCGGAATTTTTCGTTTTTCAGGTTTTTTTTTTTTAAATGTGTATTAGCCCACCCGGGCATAGATCACTGACCCACATCAGGGCCTGGGGGGCGAAAATATAAAAATTATAATAATAATAATAATATTATAATAATAATAATAATTCATAGGTCTGGGTCGTGTTTCTCACTTTTGATCTTATTTTTCATTCTTGTATATCTTTATTATTATTATTTTATTATTACAGTACTCCTGTATTAGTTATTTTTATTAATTTTATAATTATATTTTATTATTATATTTTATTA
>NW_024713344.1:0-5000 GCF_018991925.1 Homarus americanus | reverse complement strand
AAAACGAGCAATCAAACTGTGACAACGTAAGTAATTTTGAGTCCTACTCTTTCCATTTACAGAGTACTGTACAAGCCCATAATAATGGCTCCTAAAGTAGATAAACTTCGTTGTGTGAAGAGAAAGAACATGTTGAAATTGAGTGACAAACTTGAAATAATTAAGAAACTAGAACGGTGTGAGCAATACTGATCTAATGGAAACATAGACATTGGGAAGTCTACAATTTATGATATAAAAAAGGCAAAGAATAAAATTTTAGAATTCACAGCCTTATCTTTAAAACTGCTTGTTTTGATAAATGAAGCATGCTATATTTACATGAATAAACTATCAAAATGTACCTGTTCATCTCTTCTTTATTTCTCCTGAAATTTGAATTTTAAAAGTACTGCCTCAGAACGGAAAATCGAAAATCCGGACCGACCCAATCCCAGCAGTCCGGATTTTTGACTTCTACTGTAGTATTTATGGTAAATAACCAAACAATTGGGTAAATTTCTAGTTTCTGTTACAACTACTGTTCAACCAATGAATTTTGGTTTTTTCCACAGTATTTACAGATTCATTCAAAATTGACCTCCGTTTCGTCAGAAATGAATCGTTTTTGAATTACCATCCCCATACAACCTGACCTAACCAACCAAAGAAACCTACCTAACCTTACCCAACTTCCTAGCTTCCCCACTATATTAAACAGAAGTACTTATTTCAATATTTGGTACCAATGAACGCAGCTTTGTTAAGCATCATGGTGTAATTTACGTTTTATGTGGACATGAGAATAAGCTCACTCTGAATGGGTTGGCTGTAAACCATACACGGAAACTGCAGATTTACTTTAATGCCTCACATGAATTTATCTTTCTCGGTTAACATCCATTTGCAACAGAAGTGGTATGAGCAAAAGTCGTTCCTAGTGACAAGATATAACTAATGGTAAACACAAAATTGCTCTACCAGTTGACTGGAAACTGTAATACCAAAATGTTAAATATCCTTAAATGTAATTTGCATTAAAAATGCCACAAGGAAATGTGATAAGAGATGAGTCAGATCTACCTATAGCAACTATTCATTTGCAAACTTTTGAGAGTGCACTTGTAAAATAATATACCCCAACCTTTATCACTCAACCTGTACTTGAAGCTTCCCAATGAGTTCTAGTTTATGATGGTGTCTGGTAATTGTTTCACTTATCTACAAATCCATTTCCAAACCAATATCTACCTTATTAATTTCTAAATTTAAATTTATCTAAATTAAAACCAATGCTACAAGTTTCCTCCTGACATGTTATATCTTTTTTACAGTGGATATTTTGCCCTGACCGCTAAGTTCCTACTAAATCTATTTTACCGTGAGTGCCTGATTGACTTTTGGCCAAGTACTGCCAGATAATATGATGGGGGTCCAACCCCCCACCCCCCGACTAGGAAGTTAGGTAGGTTTCTTGGTTGGTTAGGTCAGGCTTTATTAGGTTCGAGTAAATTTCTCCCTCTTTATAATGTTTCCATGCACAACAGAAACACCGCCAGTCACGATCCCATATAGTTCTCGAGTTGCTCGCCGTAACAGACGATAGCCAATCAGAGCGCACTCAAGGTAAAATAGTGACCAAATAGGTACTACAGATAGACGAATACAAACGTTAAGTATAAACTAGGTAACACGGAAATAGAAAACTCAGTTTGTGAAAAAGATCTAGGTGTATTTGTTAGCAACGACTTGAAACCTAGAAAACAATGTATTAGCGTTCGCAACAAGGCAAACAGGATTCTTGTTCATATCTAGGTCTGTGAGTAACAGAACTGCTGACGTTATCTTGAAACTTTACCTAGCATTAGTGAGGCCACACATGGATTATGCGTTCAGTTCTGGTGTCCTTATTATAGAATGGACATAGATTCTTTGGAGAGAGTACAAAGAAGAATGACAAAAATGATCCATAATATTAAACCTTCCATATGAAGAAAGACTGAAAAGCTTAGGCTTACATTCATTAGAGTGAGAGTTAGGGGAGATATGATAGAGGTGTACAAGTGGGTAAGTGGGATTAACAAGGGTAAAATGGAAGATGTTCTGAAGCTCAGTAATAACGAAATAACTAGAACAAATGGCTTTAAATTAGATTAATTCCGATTCAGAAAGGATATAGGCAAGCACTGGTTTGGTAATAGAGTTGTGGATATGTGAATAGGCTACCGAGTGCTATAGTAGGATCGGGACTAGGGAGCTTCAAGACGAAGTTGGATAGGCTGGAAGTGCTGGGATGGGTGTGAAAGGATCTGCCCTGTATGGGCCAGTCGGCCTCCTGCATCCCACTTTCTTATGTTCTTATGTTCTTAACTGGTCATGGCAAAATATCCACTGCCTTTTTTAACCCTCTCATTCTTACACCAATACCTATCTTGCCAGAAAAATATTTATTCATTAAAATTATCATACAAGCTCATTGGTTCAGAATGACCAAAAAACAGTAGATATATATATGCACTGGTACGATTTAAGTCAATATACCAAGGACAACCCATGAAAGGCGCTATAAACTGATTTACACCAGAGGTACTTGAGAACCAGTCACCCTCCTGATACTTTAACCAGGTCAATGAACAACCAGGTAGATTCTATGTCTGTGAGAGAGGTAGAGGAGAGAGAAGGAGGGAGGTTGAAGAAATTTGAGGCGAGCGTGTGTGAGGGCGGCACAGGAAGCACACCACGCGGGGCCGCCATTATACCACACCGGCTTCGTGTTTACAGGCCAGTGACGTCACTCCTTCCTTACAATATAACTCACTCACCACCACTCTACCTTTACAACGTCACAAGTAGTACTGGACCATATCTCCTAAGTTATACCATCTATTTACACCAGATACTCAAACCCTCAAGATATAACTCGAAAATCGATAAATTCCGCCACAGCGTCCAACTTCGTCTCGGTGAAGTTGGACCATAACATACTTAACAAACATCCTACCTCCTACTGCCTCTCTCTGAATTATTTACTGCACATACCCTCACAAAATTGTTGGAGACGACAAATTTATAATAAATACCTGTCTGGCACGCTGAACTGCGTCGGCAAAAGCGGAACTTTGGGCAAAATTACTTGTATTAGGTCCTGCTGCTGCTGCCATCATGGCCGACGGCGCTTGCCTGTAACTACTGTGAGTAAATCCCGAGTGTTTTGAAGAGCGAACACTTCTCACCTTTATTATTTTCTCTCAATAATTCTGAATAAAAGTTCTCATTTTGTATAGTAACTTGTTGAATAGCTAGTTTCCTAACTATATTTTTCTTTTAAGTATGTCTACAAAGAAATAAACTCACATATTACTTGATAATAAGATGTTCCAATACAATTTCTATTTGAAAAGAAAACGAAAAAAACATAACGTTAACTATAAAAGAATATTGTAATATATATCTTGTTAGATTGGATGAGATTACATTGCATACAAAATTTATTAATATTAGTATAGCAAATAGATATTACAGACATACAAACGATGCAGGTATACACTGGTAAGCAATAAATAGACTACACTAGGAATAGCTTATTATGTATCTGCATTGTCTGACTATATACATGAAAACTGATTGTAAGCGTGTATGAATATTTAATTATTATTATTATTATTATAGAAGTAGTAGCAGTAGTATTGTTATAGCTCAATAAGGCCGATATAAAGTTATTTCCATTGGTAGGTAGTAGGCCGCTATCAAACAGGAGGTACTACCGCCTGGGAAGATATTGGAAGCATAATGTATTGTCTAATGGTAGACCCTGCTGAAATATGGCATCACAAAAATTGTGACCAAGTCCCAGGTTGCTGATTTGACCTTCTGCCTCATTTACACACAATTGCAGGGTCTCAAAATATTGTTTTTCTTACTTTGGCACTGGAGTCAGGAGTTAAGAGGGAAAGAAGATTATTAGGATTGAAGAAAATTGGTGAAGCTGAAATAAGTAGGAGTAGAAAGAATCTGAGCTCAACCAGATCGCTTTATCTTATTTATTGATTTTTATATCTTTGTTTTGCTCCCTCGGGTCGTCAGACCTTTGTATTAGTATTGGTTTACTATGTCGTGCTGCTGATTATACTTCTTACTTCTTTTTCTTTTTTTTTTTTTTTTTTTTTGCTAATGTGTTAGTTATATGTAAGTTGTGTTAGTCTTAAAGTACACTGTATGGAGAGGCCTGCCAGGTTCTCAGTGGAGCTGGTAGGCTCTCATCTTTTATTCTCTCTATTAATGTTTTATGCGTATATTGGGGCAGGAGATGGTTCAATTACTTTCTCTGATTGATATAAATCAGCCATATTCTTGGATTTCTTCATTATCAATATTATTTATCCAGTTTTGTAAGTTTCTGTTAAGTTCAGTCACTTTGTTCCAAATATTTACAGCTTTGTTGTGTATATCTACATTGATTGCTAGGAGGTTGCCTCTTGTGTAGCTGTTCAGTATTGATGTGGTCTGTATATTTTATGTTATAAATAAATCAGAGGGCTATATTTTGTACTGTTTGTAACCTTTAATGCTTGTTTTACTAAGGATGTTCAATGGGATGGGTTGTAGTCCATAATTGCTTTGACAAGAGTTATATAAATCTTTCATTTGTTATTTATGCGAAAGTTCTTAATTCGTTTCATTTTTTATAGTCTTATTCTTTCCTGTCATTCTTTATCTTTTATGCAAGTTATATATCCTCTTTGACAACACAACATACACACTGTATATCGTTACTACTATTGATTTTATTTTTATTTTGTATTTATTTATGGTCCTTTATTATTATTATTATTATTATTATTATTATTATTATTATTATTATTATTATTATTATTATTATTATTATTATTATTATTATTATTATTATTACTACTATTGTGAAATGTGGTATAATGTTGTCCAGCACCAGGATGGATGGAAACTCAAGGTGGTTTTCTTGTATAATATAAGTTATATGATAGACAGTCTGGTGCTGGAGGTGC
>NW_024713343.1:0-15163 GCF_018991925.1 Homarus americanus | reverse complement strand
TATATGGATATATATATATATATATGTATGTATATGTGTATATATATATATATATATATATATATATATATATATATATATATATATATATATATATATATATATATATATATATATATATATATATATATATATATGTGTGTGTGTGTGTGTGTGTGTAAATGAATCACTGTAGGATAGTCTTACGATATACCTGGAAAAGTGCAAAATCGACCCCCTCAACTGGGAGACGATCACTCCACACCGTAACGCTTAGGGGAGCACCACACGAGAAGGTGTCAGTACTTTAGAATTAACCGACTACACACCGAGGCAGGCAAGCGCCAACGTCAAAAAGACACTTTCACCGCCCCTCCCACACTAGATGTAGCCCTCCACGCGTTCGACATTGCTAACCCAGCAGTATTGCTAACCTTGCATTTAATATATCCCTACCAACACACGTACGTATCTTATATGCCTACACTACATATACACATATATCATAAAAATTGTAACGTGACTGACATTTTTTATTGCCGTATTTGAAATCAGCACCCCAAACTGAATCAAGTGCAGATTATTTAATTCATGTTACCGAACCCTTGTCAACTAGAGTAATTACTGTATGTCTATGAATCTTATTTATGACCGTAGATAGGCTTGTAGAAAGCGAAGTGATTCGGTACACTGAAACTTATATCCTCGGTGTATCGCTAAGACGCAAGTTAATTAAAAATAAAAGGTAAATATTTTGGCGCTTGGTATTGATCATCTAGAATATATAAAATATGACTAGTCCACTCAAATATAAGTTATAATTCAATAAATGAAACTAATAATTACTAATGTTGATATTAGTGAAGATTGTTATCGGTGATCCTATCAGGCTTCAAAGGAGCTTCGAAGCCAAGTATTTGATCATCAATTCTCGTGATTTAATATTCCTCTTCCACCAAAGTTAGGTAGGAATCTTTATTATTATCTTATTATAAACGTGTTTTATACACTAGTCCTTCGAACATTTAATTATGAATGACTATTAATCAGGCCCAGCGATCTGTTGGAGGGAGAGGTTATCGGAGTGAGAGTCGAAGAGGGCTGGCTTATTATCTATTCTCCACATGTTAAAAGTGTGTTTGTGTCGAATAAACAAAGTGTGTTAGAAGAGTGCTAGTGTGATAATAAACAGTGTTTTAGGAGTGTGTTAATGTGAGAATACACAAAGTGTGTTAGAAGTGTGTTTATTTGAGAAAAACAAAGTATATTGGTGTGACAGTCATACTAACAGTTTCAGCTGCAATCCTGATGAACGGACGAGACGAGTTCATGATCTTGAAGGCTGCACACAAAGGCTCCTGCGTCGTGGAGGTGATATGGTCCGCGGTGGTGAGGTCATAAGGAGTATAAGGGAGAGGGGGATGAAAAGGGGTGATTAGTAGAAAGAGGGAAAGACGGTTAATAGAGTGATTAATGGATGAGATCTGGACATTGATATGGTTATAAGGTAGGGAAAGGATCATCATCAGTTAAAAAAACGAAGCAAAAAATAATACTGTAGAGTAATTAACACAGAGTTTCTCAACCGGGATTTCATGAACTCCCAGGGAGCTACAGAGCTTTCTCGGAGGTCCATGAATTGAAAGGCAGCATCGTAAGCTAGCCTTATTAAGCTATATTTACTGCAGATGTATAATAATGAAGACGTTCATGTAATCTTATGCTTTTAACATTAATTTCGAAATAATTTCTTGCTTGGATTCATTCTCAAAAAAATTAAATCTTAGCATAATTCTAGAGTTATCTTATAAAAATCTACATAACTCTGAAAAAAACCTCAAAGCGATTTGCTAAAGGAAAAGCTTTTCATATCCCCGATGTTCCTGTGAACGACGTTCCTGATGATGATCAATAACAGCTCACTGAACTCGTTCAAGGCTGTATGAAAAAATGTGTTCAACTCCCTCTTGAACAGTTCTGGTAATTGATGCTTGGAAGCTACCCAACAGTCAACAAACTCTTTGCTTACTTCTTCCGTCTCAGTCAATACATAGATATGAAACCCATTTTTTATCTTTACTTACAATCAAAAATAAAGCTAACAATAAGCTGCAAATGAAAGACAATCTGTGATGTGCATTGGCCGTCACTAATCCACATATACTCAAACCCTGGCCGCAGTTAAAGCGGCGCAGATATCACATTAAAATCAACATGAAATGCTCCAATTTGTTTTCGTTTTCTTCTTTTTTCCTTACCAAACACAAATAAATGCAAGTTTATTTTATTATCACTGTATAAGTCATCCAAGTCGATAAAATAATGAAACAAAAATACAAAATTTGTGAAAATCAATAGAAAAATTATACATGAAAATGTATTGACAAACCAATAAAAATCTGTAAATGAAAGTAATGAACGAACAGGGCACTGCTTTCAGATGCTGTTCTGATATTGTACTTATGTTGTCTGATTCTGAGCTGCAATGTTAGGAATAATAATCATCCCATTGCTTGGGAAAAAAGCTTAGAAGTATTCCAATCATCTTGTGTCACAGAAAGACTTCTGGTTGAAGCTAGTTTGATTAAGGAATTAAAATCAATAAATCTTAGTGATGGTCAGTTCAAAACTGATAATATGTTACATAAATTTATTTGTCAGTGGCCCAAGGTTAAAATGCTTTGACAACCTTGGATCTAGATGTAGGATAGTTATTAAGTGGGTCCCTTATTTTTGACCTGACCTGACTAGTCACGTCGCCCCCTTCTTTTAAGCTCCTCTACGTGTGTGTTGGTGTGGGGATTAGTGGATTACATCATTATGACCTGACCTCATGTTTTATAAGGTCACATTGTATATTTAAGCCTCTCTCTGTCCATGTAATCCAGTTGCCTCTGAAGATGTCTTGAATAAAGACGAAAGCTAAGGTGCTTCGTTGTTTCCCTTTTCCCGTGTGATTTTATCAATATATATATATATATATATATATATATATATATATATATATATATATATATATATATATATATATATATATATATATATATATATATATATATATATATATATATATATATATATATAAATAAGACTAGATTCTTATTAAACATACCGAAGCATCCAACATGAATTTGAGTAACGGCATGTACAAGCTGGACAATTTTGTAATTAAGAAGATTTGTGATCAGGTGAGAAGGCCCTGTCACTTGACCATCTGACCTGACCACCAACCGTTGTGTGCTATTTAAAGATTAGTAAGGTCATTACCTAATACCTGACCATTGTGGACCTGGTCTCACCCTCCTCTGTATATATACACCTTGATTTGTATTACTCTCTCTAGTCTGTACTCACCCCTGAAGATGTGAATTACACGAAAGCGCTTGGGAACTTCGTGTTTTCTTCTTTCCTTGTGGTTATCAGCATATACCTAGATCACGCGCACCTACAGTGATTTACTTGCATATATATATATATATCTATCCACGTTTACTAGGATTTATATGAAATATATATATATATATATATATATATATATATATATATATATATATATATATATATATATATATATATATATATATATATATATATATATATATATATATATATTCGAAAGAAATGGGTCTCTATTCAGTTTGGATAAAAAAATGAGGTTGAGAAAGGATCAGTAAGAGAAACAAACGCTAAAAATATGGAACAATGGATAAGATCTGGGTGAAAATAAAGTTAAGATGTTCATTCTACAATTTCTCTTTTTGTTTTTGTTTTACTGTGCAATAGTTTAAAATCAAATTCACAGCAGTTCGATCTTGTTGGTCTAACTTAGATTCTGAATCACCAGAAGGTCATGTTGTAAACATTGAGAAGATATCCAGTTATGTATTAAGTATAAAAAACATACAATGGTTAATGATTACACGATGGAAGTGATGAATCCTATTAAGAACATAAGAACATAAGAATGGAGGAAACTGCAGCGGGCTTATTGGCCCATACTGGGCAGTCCCGTTTACACCCAACCCCTATTGCTCATAGGAGCATCCAACCTATGTTTGAAGCAATTCAGCTTATTCGAGTTAATGATGATATTTGGTAACTTGTTCCATTCATCCACTACTCTGTTTCCAAACCAGTGTTTACCTATATCACGCCTAAATCTAAATTTGTCTAATTTAAAACCATTGTTACGAGTTCGCTCCTGGTTGGATAGTTTGAGTACCTTTGTAATGTCCCCTTTGTTTAGCCCTGCCTTCCACTTATACACCTCTATCAGGTCGCCCCTCGCTCTACATCTCTCAAGGGAGTGCAAATTAAGATGCTTTAACCTGTCTCTATACTCAAGTTTCCTAATGCCCGGGATTAGTCTTGTCATTCTCCTCTGAATTCTTTCCAAGGATTCTATAGCCATTCTGTAATACGGTGACAAGAACTGAACTGGGTAATCCAGGTGTGGTCTCACAAGAGCAAGTTACAGTTTTAGGATGACCTCGCTAGTCTTGTAACTAACACTCCTTTGTATGAACCCAAGTACTTTATTAGCCTTGTTACGAGCAAAAACACATTGTTTACTTGGCTTAAGGTTCCTACTTATCATTACTCCTAAATCTCTCTCGCAGTCGGATTTCTCTATGGCATCGTTGTTCATCTGGTATCTGGTTTCCCTGTTTACATCTCCTATACTGAGTACTTTCATTTGTCGACGTTGAATTTCATCTGCCATTTTTCAGACCATAGAAAAATTTGTTTAGATCTTCCTGTAGTTTGCCGAGTCCTCGTCAGATTTGATAACACGCCTATTTTAGTGTCATCAGCAAATTTACTTATGTTGCTGTCAATGCCGATATCTATGTCGTTTATGTATATAATAAATAATAATGGTCCAAGCACTGAGCCTTGGGGAACTCCACTAGTGACGTTGCTCCAATGCGATTTAGTGCCGTTTATGCTCACTCACTGTTTCCTGTCCCGTAACCACGCCCTAATCCATTTAAGGATATTACCTTTGATGCCTTGCCCTTCTACCTTTCTAATTAGTCTTTCGTGGGGGACTCTGTCGAAGGTTTTGCTAAAGTCGAGATATACCACATCATAATTGTGCCCCTCGTCCACCGATTCGAAAACTGATGAAAAGAATGTTTATAGATTAGTTAGGCGACAGAGTTTGAAATGATTGCTTCCAGTAATTTGCCCACTATTGATGTTAGACTGATTGGGCGGTAGTTAGAGGATAGTGATCTATCCCCCTTCTTGAAAATCGGTATTACATTCGCTATCCTCCAGGATTCTGGTACTACACCTGTTTTTAAGGACATGTTAAACAACTTTGCTAAGGGCATACTAAGCTCTTCCTTACATTCCTTTAATACTCTGGCAAATATCTCATCGGGACCAGGTGACTTATTAGGCTTTAATTTGTCTATTTGCTTACTAACATCGTTACTAGTCACTACTATCTCACTTAATTTGTTTTCTTCACTATCTCTGAATAGAGTCGATGCCTCGGGTATCATGTTTAAATTTTCGGTGGTGAAAACTGTTGAAAAATATTTATTCAAATTATTTCTCATTTCTCCATCGTTATCAGTGAGCTCGCCGGTGTCTGACCGTATTGGTCCAATCTTTTCTCGTGTTTTAGTTTGATACATTTGGTAGAATCCTTTGGGGTTTGTCTTCGCCTCCCTTGCTATCCTTACCTCATTATTCCTCTTTGCTTTCCTTATCTCGGTTTTAACCCTACTCGCCAATACCCTATAATAGTCCCGGAGGTGAATTTCGCCACGATTTATCCTTCTACCTATAGCCTTCCTTTGGCCAATGATGTTCTTTAAATAATTCTTTATCCATTTAAGGTCGTTGTTGTCTGATCTGAGTTTTTTGTATGGTATGTTCTGCCTTTGTGCATTAAGTAACTCACTATTTAAATTGTCATGGAACTCGGCAATCTCAGATCTCGTTATCAGGTCGGTGTTATCTGTCAGGGTCACGGCCAAGCGCGACACCCCCTCTCTCAGCTGCCTCTTTAAACTGTCAAAGTTTGCCCTTCTGAAATCTGGTACTTTAGTGGAATTTTCCTTACGTCTGCCCTGAAAATCTAACTGGAATCGAATTTCTTTGTGATCGCTGTTTGCAAGTTCGTTCCCTACCTCTACATTGCTAATGAGGTTTTCTCTGTTCGACAGAACTAAATCCAGTATATTATTACCCCGTGTGGGTTCGGTTATATGTTGACTTAGGAAACAGTCCTGGATCGTCTCGAGAAAATCCTCTGATTCTGAGTTGCCCGTAAGGTCAGTCCAATCTATTTGGCCAAGGTTAAAGTCGCCTACTATACAGACTTTGTTGTGTATGGAAGCCCTGCGCATTTCATCCCAGATAAGTCGCTCATTGGCGCTATCAAGATTGGGGGTCTCTCCTTGCTCCTGTGATTAATTTTTCCGACAGTAAGCTTAATTCTATCCAAGTATTTCTGTATTTCTCTCAGTTTTATTTCCTTATTTATTTCACACTTCAGAATTATCCTAACATAGGTGCTTTCTCCGCCTCCTTTCCTGGTCTGTCTATCGGTATGGAACGATTTGTAACCATAATTTGACTGAGCTGGTAATTCACGTGTGTCTAGGTTGATCCATGTTTGATGAATGCAATTATATCGATTTCTTCGGTACATACCAAGGCCTTAATATCATCCATTTTGTTTCTCATACTTCTACTGTTCGCGTAGTATACATTTAAGTTAGTGGTGTTCTGAGTCCTTCCCTTACCGGGTTTAGTTTTAAACTCCCTGTCTAATTTAGTTTTGTCATCATTCCTAACACTATTTCCCTGTAATCTTTCGCCTTGTTTACCCGCTCCCACTGCAATCTCCTCCACCCCCCATTGCCCTTGTATTCTGCTTGGTTTAAAAGGCTTTGTGTCTTTGCCCTCTAAACCCCAGCCAGGTTGCTACTCCATCCCTAGACAGGTGCACACATCTCTAGCATAAGGTCCTTCTGCCCTTAGAATTTGTCGTTGTCGTAGATAGGACTGATATTGACTTGCAATATCTGTCAAGGTCGTTGACACCAACTGCCCTTGACAACCATTCACTGCCAACTCTTCTTCTAGGCAGGACACCGCATATGATAGGGATCCCTCCCTTAGTCCTAATACGATCTATGGCTGCCTTGAACTTATCAAGAAGTTCCTCGCTCCTACACCGGCCAATATCATTGCCTCCTGCACTGAGGCAGATAATGGGTTTGTTCCCATTACCAGACAAGATATTGTCCATCCTGTCAATTATATCCCCCACCCCAGCCCCTGGCAAACACACCCTCATCCTATTTTTGTTTTTACCACAAAAGGCCCTGTCCATGTACCTTACCTGTGAGTCACCAACAATTAAAGTTTTTATACCTTCCTTGTCATCCCTGCCCCTGACTGTACTAACGTCCAATTCGTCTATCAAGGGACTGAACGGGTTGGTACACTTAGCTGTTGTTGTCGTTGTTGTCGTATCCTTCGTGTGCTTCTTCACCACCAGCTTGGTCCTCCCACTACTCACAATTTTCCACTTGCTTGATTTTTCGTCAGACACTGGCTTTACTCGTCCAGCCTCTCCTTTTAACTTCGCCAGCTCTTTCCTTAATTTCAGGTTCTCCAACGTGGCCCTCTCAATTTCTAACTTGGCCCTCGCCAATTCTTCAATGGACCACCCCAGTTTGGTCAACAAACTCTCATACCCAAGACCGCACATAGCACTGGCCATATCTGATAATTGTCCCTCCGGAGCTAACCCTGCCGTGACCTTTCCCCTAGTGAGGTCAGAACACAACTCCTGAAACTCCTTCGAGCTCAGCGTTACTAGGCCTCCATTTGAATTTGCGGTGAGGGAATTTACGTTGTAACTCGTGATATGATGTCAAGGCCAATACATTAGCGCAAGCACCTGTGTCTATATCAAGAGCCAATCTGGTATTATCCACTCTCACCGGCACTGACAACACTTCCACTTTGCTAAGCGCCGCTACTAATGAGGCCACTATAGAAGTGCTGTGAGGAGGGGTGGGAACTACCCTATCTATCCCTCTCCGTGCTGTGGTGTGCGCTGGTCTTCCCCCGATGACTTGTCCAGGGGACGTTTCTGCTTGCGCCTATACGACACCTCCGTTTCACTAAGGTCCACTCCCTTAGCCCTTATTAGCACATCGCACTCATGTGAACTATGAGATGTCGATTTGTGAAGAGCGCACCATTTGCGTACTTTCTGGGTAGGAGGAGGTGCTGCTTTGGCTCCCTCACTGTTTGACCTTGAGAATGGCTTTGCAGCGGGTGTGGCTATATTTGCACTATTACCTCGGAGCTGAAAACAATCTTCCATTACTTTGCCACGTTTATTACAATGTGCGCATTGTAACGATGTTTTCTGTTTATATGTTAGGCGGGGAGGAGTAATCGGAGCTAAGTGTGTCGCATAAGGAGTCTGGGAGTGAGGCATCTGCGGCATCTGAGACGGCTGGGGTTGTGGTGACGTCACTGAGGGCTACGCCAGTAAGGGGCCCGTAGCCTGGGGACAGAGCTTGTTTGCGTATTCCACCATATCCAAGGGTGGTTCATACTGTACTTCCTGTGCCCGCCTATATAAGGGAACACGGACGGAAAGAAGAAAACTTATTAGTTCTATCAATGTTTCCACATTGTCCGGTGGCATATCACCCCGTGAGTTGTACCAGCCTGAGGACCGGAAGGTCGCTTGCATGTCCTGGCGAACCTCGCCTGCAATGTCAACAGCGTCAACAGGCGTTTCGTTTCGTATACCTGGAATACAGCGATCCAACCATCTGAAGATCCATTGCAGTTGGCCCAGCTGTGACCTACCCCCAAAAATCCCAATTAGCGTTCGCTTGAACTTTTCATAGTTAGGGCTTTGCAAACCAAACTCATTTAAACGACTGCCTGCATAGGAACCCTGCGTTATATGGGAACGTACATATGCTTTCTTTTCTTCGTCAGTCGTTATGTGACTATTGCGCATGCTATCTTCACATGCACGAATAAAATGTGCGACCCTATAATCGTCTTGTCCCGTGAAATTTCGAACATAGTCGCCGTGCTGCATGATATTAATAACATTATCAGCTTTAGGTGTGGTAGTAGTACTGGTGTGAGGGTTAGAGGACGCCATTGTAGTGTTAGTATTAAGCAAGTTAGTATTCTTACTCCTAACAGAAGGCTGGGTTAATAAGGTTGTTACCGATTTAGCAACAGACGCACTATCACCTGTAACAGGGGTAACTGCTTAGGTGAGGTACTATAGTGATTACCAGACCGTAGGGTACGACGGTTTACGTCGTCAAATGATTCGTCTATAACTTTCTCACTACTTCCTACCGACTCATTTAACTGTGTTCCATACTCAAAATCTATGTCAGTCTGGGCTTGATCATCGACGAGTTGGTTATAATCAAACAGTTGCGCTAAGCGTTCCCATTAGACATGGGAAACTTAGAAATTATCTATTAGCCCCCTTGGGTCAATGAATACTTAACAGTAAGTAGATCACTTGCCTCTCATTTGCAAGACAAATAAATATGAATTGTAGTTAATTATTAAACTATCAATAAGAAGACAGACACTTACAAACCACTGTAAATTATAGGATTTCAATACATTAATCTTACATTCGACACTTTATCATTGAAATAATCCTATCCGACGAACCTATTGGTGTGAAGATATCTCTCGAACATGTTCATGTGTGTAGAATTATGTAATTTAAATACCTATTATACAGAGTAGTACGTCTGTATAGAAATGTGATCCTTCAAGAGGTCTGAGTCGAGTGGGTGGAGTGTGGGCGGGGCCTCTTCCTAGGATGCGTGCACTGCTGCTGGTTTCCTTGGCAACGAGAAGACGCTTCTGCTTTGGTGATCAGAAAACTGCTGATGATTGGTTATCACACTGCTCGTTGCTGTGTCGCTGGCGAAACTGCCGTGTACCAAGTCTTCACAGTCCACGTATATATGGAGATCTGTGTGATGACACCGGAACTTCGTAATTCACGCTGATGACACAACCATACTGTTCAGCTGCTAGTGAAATACCAATTGTTAGTCCAGGTTATTAAACCTTTCTTCAACACTGCAACACTGTAATGTCTAGGAAATGCTGAGTGGGGTCTATTTCAACCGGCTCAATCTGGATATGTACCAACAGGCTGTAATATATGTATATTACGAATTCTGCACGTATTTGTATGTGACAGAGATAAGGAGCACTCATTAAATATCGTCTCAATACGGGATATAGTTTTAAATACTCGGATTATGTAACGTGTCACTGCTGTGTGTTTTCTTGTTTTTCACAAAACACAGACGGATGATACGACTACCAGTTTGAAGAATCCGTACACACCGCTTGCCACCTATATAAATCGGCTGCTTGTCCAATTAACCAGTCCGTTCACATATATTTATATTTGGGTTTTAATTAACGAAACCGAAACGGTAGTTCTTTTGTTTTATTATAAAAGTTTGTATATATAATTCCTGAGTGTATATCAACCGTAAGTCTCACTGTCTAGGAGTGAATGAGAAGGGGACGGCGTTTATGTATAATAAAAGTTAGGTCACGTCCTTACGATATGAGTTGAGGTGAGCTACTGAAGCTTAAGGGCATCGCAGTGCGTGCTTACAGAAATGCTGAGCTATGGGTCTCGCCCTCTTGGGTAAGTTGCCCGCTCACGTGTCCATATCATGTCTTACTCATAGACAGTGGAAAGTTACAGGGTGGTGAATCTGAATATAATATCAGATGTATTGACCCATTTATATAATACGTTATGTTGATGAGACAGGGGCCTATTACACATCTCCCACACACCTGTGCCTCTCCCACACCTCCGTCCCTCTCCCACACTCCTGTGCCTCTCCCACACCTCCGTCCCTCTCCCCTCCTGTGCCTCCCCACCTCCGTCCCTCTCCCCACATCCCTCTCCCCACCCCTCTGCCTTTCCCACACCTCCGTCCCTCTCCCACCCCTGTGCCTCTCCCCACCCCCTCCCCCACACCCCCGTGCCTTTCCCTAAACCCCTGTGCCTCTCCAACACCTCCCTCTCCCACACCTCCCTCTCCCACACCTGTGTCTCTCCGTGCCTCTCCCACACTCCTGCCTCTCCCACACCTCCGTGCCTCTCCCCACCCCTGCCTCTCCCACACCCCGTGCCTCTCCCACCTCCTCCCACACCCCCTCTCCCACACCTCCGTGCCTCTCCCACACACCCCTGCCTGCCTCTCCCACACCCCTGTGCCTCTCCTCCCACACCTCCGTGCCTCTCCCACACCCCCGTGCCTCTGCCTCTCCCACACCCCGTGCCTCCCACACCTCCGTGCCTCTCCCCACACCTCCCCTCTCCCACACCTCCGTGCCTCTCCCCACACCCCTGTGCCTCTCCCACCCCTGTGCCTCTCCCCACCCTGTGCCTCTGTGCCTCTCCCACACCCATCCCGTGCTCTCCCACCCTGTGCCTCTCCCACACCCCTGTGCCTCTCCCACACCCGTGCCTCTCCCACACCTCCGTGCCAATCCCACACCCCCCTCCCCCCCTCCCACCTCCGTGCCTCTCCCACACCTGTGCCTCTCTCATACCCCTGTGCCTCTCCCTGTGCCTCTCCCACACCTGTGCCTCTCCCACACCCCTGTGCCTCTCCCCACCTCCCCTCTCACACCCCGTTCCTCTCCCACACCCCACCCCCACCTGTTTCTCTCCCATACCCCTGTGCCTCTCCCACACCCCTGTGCCTCTTCCAGTTTCTCCTCCCCTCAGTGCCTCTCCCACACCCCCGTGCCTCTCCCACACCTCCGTGCCTCTCCCACCCCTGTGCCTCCCCACACCCCTGTGCCTCTCCACACCTCCTTGCCTCTCCACACCCCTTCCCACACCTCCGTGCCTGTCCCACCCCGTGCCTGTCCCACACCCCTGTGCCTCTCCCACACCTCCGTGCCTCTCCCACCCCGTCCTCTCCACCCCTGTTCCCCCCCCCCTCCCACAAGCAACAAATAAGAGAAGTAAGATGTGACGTATTACAAAAACTGACACAACGTGAAGTAATTTTCCTTAATTTATCTTCACATTCTCTCTTAAACACCTTACTTACTGCTGCAGGAGAGTAGAAGTAATCTCTTAATTGATAACGAACAGAGATGATCACTTCCCTCCTGTGCATAATAAACAAAATTAATTTTTACCCATATATGCAATTTTTGGCTCAACCTCCAATTAATTAGTGTTTTTAAACTTCACACTAAACGACATCAATATTAATGAACCGGAGTAACATCTGACTTGTCTTTACGAAATTGGTCTTACAAATCCATACTCACTCAGACATAATCAAAAATAAATCTTCCAGGTGAATAATGAACATAATAATGAATCCAACTGTGAATCATCAGCCCAACAAAACACATCTACACTGTAGTTTGAATTCATACATTTGTCTTTACTTGAGATTTAGCGTTCCCGTCCTGGCCAGCCTCTAAGAGTGTATTAGCAAGAATGTAATTTTTGCTGTTCTTTTTTCCCTCTTGGTCTCAGCTAAAAGCGTCATTTCTCTCTGTAACAACGCCTCCAGGATCCTTAACTCCTGCCTCTCAATTATTTGTGGAATTAAATGGACAGATTTCTGGAGGTTGGATCAGTTCTCAGTATCTTAGTTACAATGACCTTAGCCTCTATTTCACAATTAAATACTATTTCTTTCCAACAGATCGTAGGTAGTAGACAGGGAGGTACTCCCGCCTGGGAAGATATTGGAAGCGTAATGTGTTGTCTAAAGGTAGACCCTGCTGCCATATGGCATAAAAAATTGTGGCCAAGTCCCAGGTTGCTGATGGGACTTTCTGCCTCATTTACACACAATTGCAGGGTCTCAATTGCTTTTCTTACTTTGACAACACAACATACGTACATATATCGTTTCTAACTACTGATCTTTTTAGTCATTTGTGGTCTTTTAATATATATTATATTATACTATATCATATTATATTATATTATATTATATATTAGAATATATTTTTTTTAATATTTTCTTATATACATATATATATATATATATATATATATATATATATATATGAATATATATATATATATATATATATATATATATATATATATATATATATATATATATATATATATATATATATATATATATATGCCTCTGAAGATGTCTTGAATAAAGACGAAAGCTAAGGTACTCCGTTGTTTCCATTTTCCCGTGTGATTTTATCAAGATATGTATATATATATATATATATGTGTAATGAGACAAATCTCACAAGAAGAAGATTACATATAGGTAGAATATTGATAGTATAAGAGTATAAAAGAGAGGAAGATTTTGGTAGCGTGGCCGTGATAGTTATTTACACTTATCGTATGTTATACGTCAATACACATCTATTACGTCTTAAGGGCGACTTCTCAAACACTGCCTCGTTACAACTCTTTATTAATTACGAACATGACATAGACACATTAATAACACCTTCTATTGAAGTTACTAGGGCATTATATTTACGTTACTAGGACATCATATTACGATACTAGACACTCTGATTCTCGGACACGAACATGAAGTGAATACACTTCCCACGTAAGTAACTCATCCCATGGAAAGCTCTGACAAAAACTCACGTGACCTAGGGAAGGCCTAGCAGGGAGACTGCTTAGCTGGAACACTGGTGTTGGGAGGGCGACTGCTTAGCTGGGACACCGGAGGGAAGTCTCGGTCCTGACCGGAGGCAGTCGCCTCCGGTCCTCTCTGACTCCTCTCGAGCGGGCCTGGTGGTGTAGTAGCTGGCCCTTCCTCCTTACAAGACACACTCTCTCTCTCTGTCTCTCTCTCTCTCCTGTTTCGCCAGAGGGAGGACTAGCACGTCCTATATATTGGGAGGCGAGCCATCAGGTTGAGGTGATCGGGGGAGGGGGGGCAGCAAAGGGTCTCCTTACATTTGCCCTCGCTAATGTAGGGTCAGGTCTGGACTTTTTCAGAGACTATAAGTTGTATCTTCTGGAGAAGTCATCAGGTGGGGTCGTGTGACATGAGTGGCCCTGGTTGATTTGTGGCCTCTTGACTTGGGCTCGAGAGTTACATTTGACCTGGCTAATGTGAGGTCAGGTCTGGACTTCTTCTGCGATGTAGGTTATTGTATATTGGGAGAGAGTCGGCTGGTGCCTTCTTACATGTTTGTTGGGCCGTGTCAAATGGGAGGGGAGCCTGGCTGATTTATAACCCTTGGTCAACCGCAAGAGTTACCCTACACTTTTGACCTCCCTAATGTCGGGTCAAGTCTCGCCTGTTTCTGAGATGATGTAAGCTGTGGTCTGACAACCCATCACTACATATGTATATATATATATATATATATATATATATATATATATATATATATATATATATATATATATATATATATATATATATATATATATATATATATATATATATATATATATATATATATATATATATATATAGGTATATATATATATATATATATATATGTATATATATATATATATATATATGTATATATATATGTATATGTATATATATTGTTACGAACCCCTCCACCCAGCACTACGAACCACGCCATCTATTGTCCTAATCTACCTACCCAGCACCACGAGCAACGCCATCTAGGGACGAGACACGAGTATGACTCGTCTTAGTTACCACTCCGGGGTTTCCCTTCTCCATATCCTGGTTGTTGCGTCACTTCCTCCCAGTCTTCTTTGTGAGCTCCAATTCGAGGAGAGAGGACTTGGCTCTGGGAAGTGACCACAGGATCATCTATCCTCTAAACCTACGGACAGTGACTACCTACCGTCTTCTACAATACTCAGCCTTACTCGTCAGCCATCTCAGCTCCTCACTTAAGTACTTGTATCTTGTATTGCCTCCCACACGTCCACTTGCTTCAAAATTGTTTATGTTGTATTAATATGTATATACTGTTAATGTTTAGGTTAAGTTTGGTTAAGGGTAATTTATAAGCTGAATATTTTGTTTAGGGATTTATGGTACTTTATTATACACAACAAAAACTCGCATCCTTTGTCTACCCTTTTATAGTCCGATTGTCTTTGTTTTGTTTTTTTGTTACCTGTTGGGATCTGGGTAGACGTATAACT